>NW_024062938.1:0-37500 GCF_006381635.1 Hibiscus syriacus
CCCCCTTACTTTAACACTTCTTCAATTTATTATGTAAAACATTTAACACTTTCTTCTCCCCCTTTTGTTAAATCAAAAGACATTGTAAAACAAGGTTATGAAAATCATTTAGCCAATTGATTTATAATTATAAGCTTAAGCTGCTAAGATCACAATCAAAAGAGAGGTTAGCCATTAGTTTCATAAATCAATATTCAAATAATGTGATATGGCAAAATTGGTCATTACTAATGATAATGTAATGATGCAAAAATGAATAAAACACAAACATATAAGTTCACACCATTCATAAACCCAAAATCCAACAATCCACAAATCAAACAATTCAAAATGTTGAAACAATATTCATTTTGTTCAAAGTTTAATGATAAACATAAAATAAGCATCCGGATCGGTAGGAGGAAACGGGCTCGCATAGCAGCATCTCGTGTGTGAGTTCATTGATACGAGCGTTGGTTGATTCATTGTTTGCAGCATCTCCCGAAGAATCTCTAATTTGAGCTCCCATTGTGGATAAATGAGACTATATAGAGGAAAAGCGCGAGTCCATGGTAGCGTATCGGAAATCGAATGTCCTCCATAAGGATTGAAAATATGGAGGCATTTGATGCGTTTGTTGTGCTTGCTCCTCGGGCTGCTCTTCGGGTGTTCAGGTTCTTCTTCAGCTTCATCAATACCTCATTAATGTTCAAACTCGGGATCTTCGTCAGCCTCGGGTGAGCTTGTGAAGAACTAGCTCCCGGAGTAGAAGAACGAACCCATTCACGGTTCTTTGTCCTTTACCCATCCCGCTCTCGTTAAGGAAAGAAGATTTATTTGTTTCTTAAGAGGAAAAACGGCATCTAGACCGACTCTAAGCCCAGCTTTGGAAAACAGATTACTCAAAAAAGCAACTGTAAACTAGAGATGAACAGTGTTTCTTGTTAGGAACAAGATTTACGGTTTCAACAATTTCAGCAAAATAATCTGAGGTAGGTTATTTTAATACGGTTTTCGAAACAATGTACCACCAAAGATCCAAAGCTCTAAGAGTAGAATAACGACCTCGGATGGTCGAAACCACCCAGAAATCATTAGATGAAGAAAACGCTCATGTAGGTCTAAGACACTCGCACTATCTTCTTTTATACGAGAACCTAAAATTTGTTTTTTCATTCGAGATACCATCATTATCTAATCCAAATGTATTGGCTATATATGCCGGGTCAATATATAAGAATTGTCCTAGGAGGTAGGAACGTATTCCTATGGTTTCGGTTTCAGCTTGGTTTTTAACACATACGGCATTAGAGTAGAATATACGAACAAGTGATGGTAAACGATGGGTTCAAGATCAAATAGTTTATCAAATTCCATTCTTGTAAAATGGGAAGATATTTAAAATCAATAGCTAACATAGCTTGACGAGAAGGAATACGTTCTTCCCGGATTTTGTAAGAATCGAAATATTGATAATACCAAAATCGGTGATTTCTAGACCCAGGATGATTAAAACACGAATTTTGAATAGTCAGTTAGGATCAGTGGGATTGGGATTAGAAATTGAATAAGGAGGATTTGGAGGTGATTTTGTGACGACTAGAACGACTAGATGAAGACCTAGGACGTTTAGGATTTGACATAGTGAAGGAAATCGGAATAGATAGAATAACCTGCAATTTTAAAACAAATGTATGCAACTCAATTAATCCCAAACTCAATTGAGTCCTCATATTTCAAGGTTCTCTAAATCAATCCTAATGGGCAAAGTTTTTGAGAAACTTTGAAAAATATGGTTTGAGAAACAATATATAGTTTTCATAATAACAACATAATTTAATCAAAACACAATAATTTGAAAATAACAATTTTTTTTATTTCGAAAATTAAAAAAATTTGAAAAATTCTTGTGTTTTTGATGAAATTAGTTGTAACATCTAGTTTCTAATCACTAAATAATCAATGCCCGATCACTATTTCAACCTAGAACTAATTAAAACTATCCTATGTTCAAAAATAATGAATAAAGAGTTTAGAAAAATTACCTTGAAAGATGAAGATTGAGGGGATTAGATGTTGTTTGCACGACTTTAATGATTTCAACAGGTTTAGAAGATGATATGAAGTAAATTCCGATTAATATCGTCGATTTGAGACAAAAATGGAGATTGAGGGTGTAGGAGGTGAAAAAACGGCGGAAGAGAGAAGAAAATGAGGGTTTGGGATTTTGGGGGTGTTCTGTCGATTTTAACAGAACCCCAGGGGGGTATCGATTCCCCTGTGGGGGGAATCGGTCCCCTTCAAAGGGGGAATCGGTTCCCTCAGGGGGGGATCGATTCCCTCTGCACCAAAATGCTAAATCCGATTTTTTAAGCACAAAATGCTAAATTAATCTTTTCTAGTGGTATTGGCAACTCATATCAAAAATTAATTATGTTCAAACAATTAAATTAATCTTTAATCGATTTTTGAACATAAAATTAATTTCACTAAGAATCACAAACTCCCCCTATAGCAAGAATTCAATCAAAATTTTATTATAAGCATTTTTCAAGATTATTAAAAGTGCTAAAATTATTTTAACCTAAGTGAAGATAGGTTGGTCAAACCTAATTCTCTCCTAAGTGTCCAAAATCTTTCTTTTTCTAAGGGTTTGTAAAGATATCCGCTAATTGGTGCAAAGTATCAACAAATTCTAGAACTACATCTTCCTTAGTGACATGGTCTCTAATGAAGTGATGTCTTATTTCAATGTGCTTAGTTCTAGAGTGTTGGATGGGATTTTTAGTGAGACAATAGCACTAGTATTGTCACACTTGATAGGAATGGTACCTACTTCAATTCCATAATCAAAAGTTGTTGTTTCATCCATAAAACTTGTGCACAGCAACTACCAGCTGAAATGTATTCGGCTTCAGTGGTAGATAATGCAACACAATTTTGTTTCTTGAAAACCAAGAAATCAGCATATTTCCAAGGAATTGGCAAGTACCGGAGGTGCTTTCCTATCTAATTTGCATCCTCCATAATCCGCATCAGAAAAAGCATGCAAGCTAAAGCTAGAGTCTCTAGGATACCAAAGTCCTAAACTAGGAGTGTCCTTAAGGTATCTAAGATTCTCTTAACAGCTAGTAAATGTGATTCCTTAGGACATGATTGAAATCTAGCACATAAGCAAACACTAAAATAATGTCCGGTCTACTTGCAGTTAGATAAAGCAAAGAGCCAATCATTGACCTATATAATTTAACATCTACACATTTACCTCCTTCATCTAAGTCAAGCTTGTTGAAGAGCTCATTGGAGTGTCATGAGGTTTCCCATTTTCCAGTCCAAACTTCTTGAGCATATCTTTGACGTACTTAGCTTGATTAATGAAGATGCCATCTTTTCTTTGCTTGATTTGGAGTCCCAAGAAAAATGAGAGCTCCCCCATCATGCTCATCTCAAACTCACTTTGCATTAGCTTAGAAAATTCTTGACAAAGAACTCATTAGTAGAACCAAATATTATATCATCAACATAAATTTGAACTACTAATAAATTTACCTTTTCTCTTTAAAAACAATGTAGTGTCAACCTTTCCTTTTAAAAAACCTTTTCAATTAAAAAGTTTGACAATCTTTCATACCAAGCTCTAGGAGCTTGTTTTAAACCATAAAGAGCTTTTGTCAATTTTAAAACATGATCCGGAAAATTGAATCTTCAAAACCTGGAGGTTGTTCCACGTACACTCTTCTTTTAAAAACCATTTAAAAATGCACTTTTAACATCCATTTGATATAATTTAATTCATGAAACATGCAAATACTAATAACATTCTAATTGCTTCCATCCTAGCTACGGGAGCGTATGTTTCATCATAGTCTATGCCTTCTTCTTGAGTATAGCCTTGAGCAACAAGTCTAGCCTTGTTCCTCACTATATTACCACTTCATCAAGTTTATTTCTAAAAACCCATCTAGTACCTACAGTAGATTTATACTAGGCCTTTCAACTAATGTCCATACTTTACTTCTCTCAATTGATTTAATTCTTCTTGCATAGCCATATCCAATGTTCATCTTTTAATGCTTTGATGTTCTTAGGCTCTATGCATGAAATAAATGCAACATAATTACAGATATTTCTAAGAAAAGATCGAGTAGTTACCCCTTTTGATCACCTATAATTTCACCATCCTTGACATAGTTGTACTCTCTTGGAAAAGATACTTCCCTTTCTTCAATGGTTGGATTCTCGAGGGGATCATGAGTTTCCTCATCTTTTGTTTCTTCCTTTGATGATGATTCTCCACGTCATGTCTAACGTCATTTGCTTGTACAATACCTACATCATCATTAACAGAAGAATCCTTCCTCGGAAGGGGATTATCATCGAAAACAACATGTATAGACTCTTCTACAACTAAAGTTTCTTTTATTAAATACGATAAGCTTTAGAATTTAAGGAATAACCCAGAAAAATTCCTTCATCACTTTAGCATCAAATTTACCAAGATTTTCTTTACCGTTGTTTAAAACAAAACATTTACATCCAAAAGGATGAAATAGCTAATGTAGGCTTTTTATTTTTGAGAATTTCATATGGAGTTCTTTAAATTGGCCTATACTCAATTTACAACATAACAAGCGGTATTTGTGGCTTCGCCCAAAATATTTTGGCAAATTATTTTCACAAAGCATGGTTCTAGCCATTCTTCTAAAGTTCGATTTTTCCTCTCAACAACTCCATTTGTTGAGGGGTTCTAGGTGCTGAAAAATTGTGGCTAATACCATTAGAGTTACAAAACTCAATAAATCCAAGATTTTCAAATTCATTCCATGATCACTTCTAACACTAGTGATAGAGTAACCTTTTTCATTTTGGATTATTTTTGAAAATGTGATGAATTTTCTAATGCTTCATCTTTAGTACTTAAGAATAGAACCCAAGTGTATCTAGAATAGTCATCTACCAAGACAAATGCATATGTTTTCCTCCCAAGCTAGTAGTCTAGTTGGCCCAAAAAGATCTAAATGGATCAATTGTAATACTCTACTAGTTGATACATCATTAATAGATTTAAAAGAAACTCGTTTTGTTTTCCTTTAGCAAGCATCACAGATTTTATCATTATCAAATTAAGCTTAGGCAACCCTCTTACTAAGTCTCCTTGAATTAACCGTTCAAAAACACTCATACTAGCATGACCTAGTCTCCTATGCCATAACCAACTATCATGCTCATCCTAGCACTAGGCATAAATTATCATATCAATAGAATCTAATGCACCATGTAAATGTTTCCTATTCTATGACCAACAAGCATAATCCGATTAGATGCAATGTCAATGACTTTACAACCATTAATTTCAAATAAGACATTGAATCCCTATCGCATAATTGACTAATACTCAATAGATTATGCTTTAATCCATTCACATATAAAACATTTTAAATTGTATGGAAGAGGTATTACCTATTGTACCAATACCTCAATGTGACCTTTTGAATTATCACCAAAAGTCACTTCTCCTCCATTTTTGACGTTAAGCTCTATGAACCGGCTTTGTCTCCGGTCATGTGTCTTGAGCATCCACTATCAAGGTACCATGAATTTGAATTTGTTTCTCGTGCCTTGTAGCAATGCTCCTTTCCCTACAAACATAGATTAATTTTTGATTTTTGGTACCCAAATTCTTTTGGGTCCATATTCATTAGTTTCCAAAATCCTAGTCCCCTTAGGTATCCATTTGTGTAGGATATCTTTATCTTTAGTAGTAATGAGTCCTTTAGGAACCCATATACTTCTAAAGATTTTACCATTTAAGGTTCGTTGAGGATTTCTATGATTGTAGTTTCTAAAATCTTTTCTAACAAAGTTGGATTTGAATTTTCTCCTTTTTCAAAACGTTTGTTCTAACTTTATCAAAAGAAGTTTTAAGATCATCAATTTTCTTTTGATGATCATCATTGACCTTTGAAAGTAAATTTTGCAAATCTAAATTTTTCTTTTCAACTCTTCTAGTTTGATTTGCAAATCTTTGATTTTACTTTCAAGATCATTGTTGGTTTTGGATATGAGTTTATTTTCATTTTTCAACTTTGAAACATCATTTTTATATTTTAAAAATAATTTCTCATAGTCCGAAGCCAACCCATTATATTCCTCTAATAGCTCATCATAAGATAAATCATCAAAATCGGATGAGTTAGAGGTTACCTTAGAATCTTCCCCGAATGCCATCAAGCACAAGTTTGCTACTTCTTGTTCCTCTTCATCGGAACCTTCTTCATCGCTCCATGTAGCCACATGAGCCTTGTGCTTATTCTTTGATTGACCCTTTTCTTCAATTGTGGGCAATCATATTTGACATGCCCCGGCTTTTTGCATTCATAGCAAATGATTGGGTCCTTCTCTTTTGGTTCATTTTTGAGGCCTTCGTTTCGTTTGAATTTTCTTCCTTGGTAAGGTCTCATCATTTTTCTGAACCGTTTTGGCAAACAATGCCATTTCCTCGTCATCATCATCATCATTAGAATCACTCTCATCTTTTGTGGATTTGAGAGCAACTCCAATGTTTTTTTCTTCTCCTTCTCCTTTGGTGTCTCTTCAACTTTATCAAGGTCCACCTCATCTTCAAGCATCATCTCATGAGTGAGGAGTGAACCGATAAGTTCTTCAAGAGTTAAGGACGATAGGTCCTTAGACTCGATGATTGCCGTCTTCTTTGATTGCCATGATTTTGGGAGGGAGTAGACTAACTTACTCACAAGCTTTTCATTTGAGATGATCTCTCCATATGATTTGAGACCATTGACAATCGTTGAAAATCTATCCGTCATAGCTTTGATGTCTTCATTTGGTTTCATCCTGAAATTTTCATAGCTATGCGTTAGAATACTAATTTTGATTTCTTTACCTCATCGGTACCTTCATGTGTGACTTGAAGCTTGTCCCATATTCTTTGGCGGTTGTACACGATGAAACTCTTCCGTATTCATCTGGTCCAAGAGCACAAAAGATAATATGGATGGCTTTGGAGTTGAGCTGAACAGTTTAGTATCTCCTTCACTCCACAACCTTGGATGAGTGATAGGCTTAATGTATCCTTCTTCTACGGCATCCATGCTCCCATGTCACTTGCTTGAATGAAGTACATCATTCTATTCTTCCAATAGGCGTAGTTAGCTCTATTGAAGAAAGGAGGCTTGTTGACGGGCATCGAATCGAGACCGAGTCGAAGTTTGAAGTGGAGGCCATTGATGACTTTGTAATCGATGTAACTCTTCCCGGATCGACTCAAGAGGCGATTAAACCTTCAAATGAGTTAGGCTCTGATGCCAATGTTGAGTTAATCGAATGACGAAATTGGCCAAGAGGGGGGTGAATTGGCAATAAAAAATTTTGTGGAAGCTTTTGCAGAAAATTGAAAATAATTGCACAGCGATTTACAGTGGTTCGACTTTCTCAAACAAAGTATACGTCCACTACCTTAGCTATCCACACTAAGGATTTTCCAACAAATTCACTAATTTGTTCTTTCTTTGAGGCCAAAGAGATAACCTTACAATTCCCTCAAGAGTATACCCCAACTCTTGAGAACACTCTTTTCTCAAAGAGAAGATTACAAATTTGCAAACTTACAAGAAAACCTCACAAGGTAAGATGTTTGCACAATTCTAGAACAAAGAAAAGAACACTCAAAGATGAATACAATTGAGCACAAAAGTGTTCTTGAAAGCAAAATGAATATTGAATGAAAATGGGCTTTGAAATGCTCAAACTTGAGGTTTGATGCTTTCTCTTTGATTCTCTCTGATTCTAGTTGCTTGATGTTTCTTGTTATTGATCAATGGCTTCTAAGCTTGCTTAAATACACCTTGGATCACTTCTGAACGTTGGGGATAATTAGAGAAGATATTATAGCCGTTTTAGTGTGAAAACATTTAATAAAACAGCTTGGAGCGTGGGGGGAATCGGTTCCCTCTCATAGGGAATCGGTTCCCTAAGTGTAAAATTCAAATATTTCGACGTTGAATCAGGGGGGAATCGGTACCCCCTTGGGGGGAATCGGTTCCCTCCGAGCATTCTGGAAATCTCGGAGCCAAACCATTCAGGGGGGAATCGGTTCCTCCTATGGGGGGGAATCGGTTCCCTCTGAGCAATCTGGAATTTTTGGCTTTGAATAGGTTCGAAATACTTTGTAAAATTATTTTGAAATTGTTTATGATTAAACTTAATTTTACACTTAAGTAAGGATCAAAAATGATTTTTGAAATATTTGGAGTAATGTTTTGATATTCGAATAGTTATATCGAATATACTTAGAAAATCATTTGGAAAATCTTAAAATCCATTTAACTTAATTTGTTATATCGAAATATTAAAATGTTTCAACAGATACATTAAGGACTGTATCGATACCCCCTTGAAATGAAAAGTTTCAAATATAATTTTTGTACCGATACATAGGTAGTGTACCGATACACCAGTGAAGGGATGTACCGATACCCTATAGTGTGTATCGATACACTTCAAAGAGAAAATAGAAATAGATCTTTCTTTTAGTTTAAGAAATGAAAGTTAGAGTATGCTATTTGAAATATTGATATGTATATTATATGTATGTGATGAGTGTTCAGAATAGTTAATTTTTGCTCGTTATTTCTTTGATTTTGTGGAGTCAATGTTGTTGATTTGGTTGTGTTATGCCTATTTTCGTGCAGGTCCTTACTTTCCAGAATTAGTGATAAAACGGGCGAATTCTGCATTTTTTTTAATTATTTGGTCATGGCTGGAGACATGGGCACGACTCTGGGCACGACTCTGGGCACGACACGGTCTGACATGGCAGTTTCTAGAAGGTTCAGTCAGCGGGGGTTTCTAGAAGACTTCATCTACACGCCTTCTGGAAGATTGACGAGTAGAGTTACATTAGGAGACTAGTTTAAGTTTGAATTTAAATTTAAAAACAATTATCTTTTGTATTATTTTATTATTTTCTTTGCTTATCCTTTAGGCTTTGAGAGGCTATAAATACCCACTTGGGGTAAGCCTAAACTCATCACTCAAATTACATTCTTCTTTCTCTCTAGTTTTATTAAAGTTTTCTCTTTTTACTTTTCAAGTTTTCCCTTTTTTCTTTATTTTCAAGCTTTGTTTTCAAAATGCTAAGTATGTCTTTCGTCAAGCTTAGCTAAATTTTTCAAAAGCCGAGAGATGTCGCGATGATTCAATTAAAACGGGAGAATTTAAACGGTCCCTTAATATCTTTGGAATATATCTCTCAATCTCTGCGCTTATTTTTCAAAATCAAAACAGTTTTCAAAATCAAAGATTGACTTTGGTCAAGAGGTTGTTGCGATTAAATGTGTGGGAGGAAGATTCAGCTTATATAAAGCAATTCGACTTCCTGTGAACACACTTGGCGAGATAGTTTCGCCAAGAGGGAATTGAGATCGAAATTGACAGTTATAGAAGCAATAATTCAAGTCGGACGCTACGAACTTAAACGGTAATTGAATTACGACAATTGATGTCATTAGAATCAATTATCGAAGTCGAAATCAAAGATTGCCTTGGGTGTTCAGTATACAAGATAGAGCCACGGGGATAGGCCTTGTAGACAAAGTAACCGACGTGAATCCCAAAGAGAAAATCTTATTCGATGATCTAAAGGAAATTGAATCAAAGCGAAGCTTGAGGCGATTTTTACCATACTTATTCACAATCTTCATCATCCTATTTAAGCTTTAATTGCTTTAATTTATTTACTCGTTTTTACTATTTAAATCTCATATTGCAAACCCCCCCATTTTACTATTTTTCGCCTGGTTAAAAACTATTCAAGCATAAATTTGTGATTTTCTAAGTCCTTGAGGATTCGACCCTTATTTCTCTATGCTACGTATTTCCTTATTTATTAATTGAGAAAAATGAATTTATTTTGACATCAAAACAAATTTTGTCAGTATGATTGTGTAGATATCGATCGAGTACAAAGTCTGGACAAGTTGACACGTAATAGTCATCGAGAAGAGAGAAGATATCAGTATTGACTAGTGAGGCTTGAAATTTCAAATCGAGTAATTTTTATCATCCTTGTGTTCGGTAAGCCGTGTCATTTACCCGTCGAGCTAGAACACAAGGCATATTGGGTCGTTAAACAGTGCAATATGGAGTTAGAAGCGGTTGGTGAAACACGGAAATTACATATACATGAGCTTGATGAAATCCGGAGAGACGCTTACGATAGTGCCAAAATATATAAATACAAAACAAAAGAATTCCATGATCGAAAAATTATTCTAAATCTTTTACTATCGGAAAAAAAATTCTTCTTTTTAATTCAAAATTAAAACTTTTTACAGGAAAACTTCGGTCAAAATGGAATGGACCTTATACGGTAACTGGAATATTTCCTCATAACACAGTCAAAATTGAAGACAATTCGGGCACTCGGTTTAAAGTAAATAGACATAGGATTAAACCGTATTATGCGAATAGCGAAGTTTGCTTAATTTAAGATCTCAACTTAGAAGAACATGTAATATGAATCAGGTCGTCGAGCTAACGACGTTAAACAAAACACTCTTGGGAGCAATCCATTGTTTTCAATTCCGTTATATTTTATTTTATTTTTTTTTTCATTTTATTTTTATTCATTCAAGCCTGTTTAATTTAATTTAATTTCAATTTTATTCTGTAGGAACCAGATATTTTTATTCGAACTTAAACGAAGAAGAATTGCAAAACTTCCATTCGAACAGTTCTAAACCTGGAACCTATAGTGCACGATCGAGCAGGAAAAAGAAGGAGAAGCCTGTGCACACCGTTTAATTAACGACGCACGTTAGCAGAACCCAAGGGGGAGGCTCGGCGCACGTTAACGAAACCTAAGTCATTTTTTTTCAAATATGATTCTTCTGCCGCCCACCTGTTAACCCCTTCTCCCCTCCCCCTTTTCACTATGCCGTAGACCCCACCTTATCACCTTTCATCTCTCTTTTTCAATTTTCAAACACCTTTTATATTATAATAAAAAAAACCCCACCTTATTCCATCAATCCATTCTTTTTCAATTTCACCATCCATTATCATAAAAAAAATAATAACACCCACTTTGACTCAAACTCAAACACCCATCCCCTCCCACGCACGACACTACCACACTAACCCCAATTAAACAAAACTTCTCTTCTTCATCTCTCCATACATGATCGTTTTTCCCCAACGCATGAACCCTCGCCTTCCTTCTGCTCACCACCAGTGGCATCAACAAACAAATCAACTCACTTCAACGTTTTCACGACCACCCACTCCTCCCTAATCCGCTATGGTGAGCACGCGAAACCGACCCGACAACACCAACGCTCCTCCGCCCGCCATCCTAGGAGGATGACGCCGCTCAAACGCGCCCGCGTTCGTCGAGTTGCCGAGTGACTCCTACTCCATTCCGCCACCTCCCCCGACTCAACCGACGCAAGGCCATGACCGAGTACCGATATCATCGTATCACTCGGTATTTACGCCGACCACCTCTTTCCACCCTGGGCCAAGCGCGTCTCACCGTCCATCCACTTCGAGATCTCCATCTCTGTCGTTCCACTCATTGCCAATAGAAGAAACATCAACACACCCAAGACGGACGACATTCCCGTCGTACTCGATGCACTCGGCAGAGTCCGATAATGTTCCCGAGGTAAACTCTAGCCCCGTATCGATTCAATCGTTGCTAATGTACCATCCTATTTATGGTTTTACAGAGGATTTCGCTACCGATTTCCGCCTCCGGATCCGTCGCATGCAACATCGAGCTCATGGCAGCAACCTCCACGCAATGCTTCCCCCAACCGTTCACCTAGCCCAGGGGATGCACCTGAAAGCCCGCCACCAACCTATGAAAATCTGGAGCGCAATCGATGGGGTCAGTCATACGCTATACCTCTCGAGGAAATGATGCACGGCTATTTGCAATTCTCCAATGATGAATTGGTACGTTTCGAGTCGGTAAGACACCACCCTTTCCGTGTAGCTAAATATATTTGACTCGTACTCTAGAAACATTGCATTTACATGAGTCTATTCACGCATACTTTGCTACCATTGGTTGGGAACTTTATCCGATGATTAACTGTGGAACGTTTTATGAACTCATGTTTGAATTCTATACCACTTTTAATTTTTCGCCCCAACTCCTGCTTAATGTTAGTTCGCCTGATGTTGTATCATTACGACTATGTGGAACTTACTTCTCAATGTCTATATCGAAATTTAATCTTGCTGTGGGATTCGTGACGGATGTCACAAATCATTCGTATTTAACCGCTTTGCTTGAGATTCCGTAGAGTTTCGATGCTTACATGGCTTATGAGGGACTTACCGGTTTGGCTTGCCACACTTTCAACGCCGCTCGACACGAGCCCATCTTATCCACGACCCGACCTTGCACTACATCCATCGCTTCCTCGCTTACAACTATTCTGGCCAGAATGACTCATCATCATCCTTAAGCCGAGTCGAGTTATTCTTTTTATGGTGCATGTCCGTCAGCGAGCATGTGAACCTAGGATTTTGGTTTGCTCAGGCCTTTGAGATCGTTATTCGATACTTATCCTTGGCCCTTACATTACACATTTAGCTTCTCGCATCGCTCACTTTGATGTAACACGATTTACTTATGCTTTTTCTGCATATGCTTTAGATGAGCGATGTTTGGATTCAATGGGCTTACTTGTCAGAACCCCGAGTGCACCTTACTTCATTCCAGCAGGTACCCTCACCCCTCGTAGCGAGCGCGTTTTCACTCGTCGAAACACACCAGCGCCACCTCCTGCAGCACCACACCCATATATGCAATCCCAAATGAATGAAGTCCACGACTACCTCCAATCCATTGAGACGAACATCACAGAGATTCTCTCCTACCTACGTCCTAGCACCTCTCATCGCGTCTGAGGCCATGGCCGCGGTCGACATTAAATTCGGGGAGTACTTTATTCCTTCTCTTGCACTTTAATTTTACGTTTTGAGGCAAAACGCTTTAAGTGAGGGGGAGTAGAGTGTAGGTTGAATTTCCCTTTTGTTTATCTTTATGTTTCGATGCTAGTATGTGTTGGTTGGATTTGTCGGAAACTTCATTGATTGTCTTTGTCTTGTTGAATATTGTTTGGATTGCTATGTTTGTTTGGGAACACATGATTATTTAAGTTAGGATGTTCTTGATAGTGAATAGCATGAATTGTGATAAGTTGATGTTTTTGTGATATTCCATGACTTTGTTGGTTGAAATGTGATTAGCTCAATGCATGAAACAGTTTGGTAAGATTTGAGGCTTTACGAGCATATCATTTTCGCTCTCATTTTGTTGGATTGAGTGTGTCGAATTTGACACTGGTATTCTAGAACTTGCATGTTAAATACTGTCGAGATTACACATGAACATGATGCTTAAAGATGATTTTGGCACCTTAGGATTAACCATTCTGTTTCCCAACTAAAAAACCTACCTATGCATTTTCCCCTTAGCTAACCACTTTTGAGCCTATTCCCGTTTCTTTGTTTTCACCATATTCGTAAACCCGAGCCTTTTTATTTTATCCCTCTTTTCTACCTTTTTCAGGGCAAGTGAATAATTTTACCGTTGTATTCTCAATCGAAAAAAATGTTGAATGAAAGAAAAAAATAGCAGTTCGGAAAAAAAGAGGTTGTTCGAAAGAAAAAGAGAGAGAAAAAAAGACACGAAAGAAAAAAAATGGAAAGCAAAACAACAAAAGTGTGAAAAAGAAAAAAATGCATTTCGACAAGAAATTTGTTGTTTGATATGTCGTTTTTTTATCTTGTTGTGCTTAATGTTTTGATGGAGTTGAGATTATTATTTTTTAGATCATTGCCTTGAATTTTAGCCATATTTTTAGCCTTTTCCCCACTTTTACCTAAACCCCGTTACAACCAATAAAAGACCCTTTGATTTATGCATTTTGTTCTTATTAGTAGTGGATATTTGATTTACTTGCAGGCTTATGGTAATACCGTGTCAATTCTGACATTGAAAGTTTCTTTACCCCAAACACATCGAGTGATTTGAGTGAATCCCAGTAAGGTGTTGAGTTATGAGCATTGAGATTAATGAATGAATGGATATTACAATTGCACTTGACTTGCTCCAATTGATGTTGTTTAATTGATTGATTTCTTGACTTGAATTGTTATTGTGGTCTCTACCTTGCTTTCTTGAATGTGAAACTTGACAAAAGAACGTTTAATGAAGTTTAACTGATTTGGTTAATCATACTTGAGGACAAGCATGAGATAAGTAAGGGGGAATTTGATGAGGTTCAGAATAGTTAATCTTTGCTCGTTATTTCTTTGATTTTGTGAGTCATTGCTGTTGACTTGGTTGTGTTATGCCTATTTTCGTGCGGGTCCTTACTTTCCAGAATTAGTGATAAAACGGGTGAATTCTGCATTTTTTTATTATTTGGTCATGGCTGGAGACATGGGCATGACTCTGGGCACGACGCGGTCTGACGTGGTAGTTTCTAGAAGGTCCAATCAGCGGCAATTTATAGAAGACTTCATCCGCACACATTCTGGAAGATTGACGAGTAGAGTTGCATTAGGAGACTAGTTTAAGTTTGAATTTAAATTTAAAAACAATTATTTTTTGTATTATTTTATTATTTTCTTTACTTATCCTTTAGACTTTGAGAGGCTATAAATACCCACTTGAGGTAAGTCTAAACTCATCACTCAAATTACATTCTTCTTTTCTCTCTAGTTTTATTAAAGTTTTCTCTTTTTACCTTTCAAGTTTTTCCCTTTTTTTCTTTTATTTTCAAGCTTTGTTTTCAAAATACTAAGTATGACTTTCGTCATGCTTAGCTAAACTTTTCAAAAGCCGAGAGTTGTCGCGATGATTCAATTCCAACGGGAGGAAACAGTCCCTTAATATATTCAGAATATCTCTATCAATCTCTGCGCTTATTTTTCAAAATCAAAACAGTTTTCAAAATCAAAGATTGACTTTGGTCAAGAGGTTGTTGCGATTAAATGTGTGGGAGGAAGATTCGGCTTATAGAAAGCAATTCGACTTCCTCGGAACACACTTGGCGAGATAGTTTCGCCAAGAGAGAATTGAGATCGAAATTGACGGTTATAGAAGCAATAATTAGAGTCGGACGCTACAAACTTAAACGGTAATTGATCTATGACAATTGATGTCGTTAGAATCAATTATCGAAGCTGGAATCAAAGATTGACTTGCGTGTTCGGTATACAAAGATAGAGCCACGGGGATAGGCCTTGTAGACAAAGTAACCGACGTGAATCCCGAAGAGAAAATCTTATTCGATGATCTAAAGGAAATTGAATCAAAGCGAAGCTTGAGGCGATTTTTTACCATACTTATTCACAATCTTCATCATCCTATTTTAGCTTTAATTGCTTTAATTTATTTACTCATTTTTACTATTTAAATCTCATATTACAAACCCCCCATTTTACTATTTTTCGCCTGGTTAAAAACCATTCAAACATAAATTTGTGATTTTCTAAGTCCCTGAGGATTCGACCCTTATTTCTCTATACTACGTATTTCCTTATTTATTAATTGAGAAAAAGGAATTTATTTTGACACTGAAACAACAGTTGTCAGTATGATTGTGTAGATATCGATCGAGTACAAAGTCTGGACAAGTTGACACGTAATAGTCATCGAGAAGAGAGAAGATATCAGTATTGACTAGTGAGGCCAAGTGAGTGCATATTATTGTAATATATGATGTTTAATGGAAATAAGACTTGCAACAAGTATATTTCCGATAGTAAAATGCATGAATTCATAGATAGAAATATGTATTTGTGATGGTTTATATATGTGCATGATCAGTAGATGCGGTGATATGTTATTGTGTATGTTGCATGATTTGTGTAAATACATGTTAGTGTGATAAGTTATGTGAAATAGTACAAATGATCTAGTGTATATGTGATATATATATGATATACTGGAAACATATGTGAATAAGAGATGGAAATGATATACATGTTATATGAACACATGAGAAGTTTTATAAGATAATGAACATATGAATATGAAATCATATGAACAATGATATGTACATGTGAATATGTGAAATGATAAATAATAATGCCCATGTTATATTTCATGAGGGCTAAAGGTATAGTTGACATGCCAAGAGTCGAGGGTTCATAGGTCCTTCGGGACAAACAGAGGTCCTTCGGGACATATATAGGTCATTCGGAAAAAATTTCACATGCTCCTAGTGGAACCCCATACAAGCTGTGGTGACAACATATGTGCACAACCTCTATGTACTCACATATCTATGGTTCTCACATATGTACATGGGCTAACAAAGAGATAACAATATATATTACATGTGATGTATATGTTTTTGTGATATGAATTGTATATATGATTTATATGATGATGTGTGTATTGCTGGGTTAAATAAGTCATATGTTGATTAAAAGGTTAGGTATAAGAGGATATGATTATAAGATATAAATGATAATAATATTGATAGTGGAATAAGGTTAGTGATGTAAATAATCTGTGATATGTATATGTGTACATTATATTATTTATATAATGTTATGTTGTTTTGTGTGGCATCATGAGAAGATATGTTCATACATGTTCTATTAGTTAGAGTTTTTTTTAATAAGTTTAATGCCTCACTAAGTCATACACTTAGCGTGTGAGTGTTTCACACATAGGTTCCGGAAAGGGAGGAGAGAAATGAAGTAGAGCAAGACAGGTCAGATTCTCCATTCCACGGATCACATCAGAAAAGAAATGATTAGTATGTATTTTGTTTAATGTATATAGTTGGCATGTAATTAAGATATTTGAATAGTTTACGCTCTGATATTTTTGTAAAATTAATTATTTTAATAAATTTGAAATTCTTCATTATTTCGTAAAAATGATTGTTTGAAAAGTTAATGTGACACTTCGGACTCGGATCCGGTCGGATACGGGTTGGGGTGTTACAAAATCCCTCCTCTAAATCCATGTGTCTCCACCAGAAGGAATTAGGATATTCAAGAGAACTTACCACCTCATCAGCCTTACGGCCACCAAAGAGGGGTTAAAACGTGAAATAAAAAGATAGAAATATCGACAATATGCAGGGCTAGCAGCACCCTGGCCGTTCCAGAACATAGATCTAAACATTATACAATCTTCAAACAAAAATTAGAGGTGCTCCCCCTCCAGCGTTACGCCACCATGTTCAGAACCATCACCTGTGCCACGATCAAATCCTGACCGGATTCGATATCCTGAATAACATGCACCATAGGATCCGGAGCCTTAGAATTCTCCTTATCCAGCTGGTTTGAGGCAGCCTGCACCATTCTGATAGAAGCGGACGGCCAGGAGCCTTGAGCTGACAATTTTTCTTCACCTCAACCTTTGTTACCCACATCTTTACTTCCACTGAATTTCCATGTTTAAACAGAGACACCCTCTCCCGAATACCAACACGTATCTCTATCGTACCATCATTAATCTTGACCGCTATATGGGTACCACCTCGGATGTTTGGAGCCAAAAACTAGATGTGTCCAATAACAGTAGGCATATTCGCTGGGTTAGTAATCTCCTTGAATGGCTGTCAATCCATACCCGTTTTAGGGATATTCTTCAACGAGGCTTCACTGATGTCCTTTGACGAACCCACTCTTTCACGCTGCCCTACAACATTTGACCTATTCTCAAGAATAGGAGCCTTACCCCGAGCCTCCACAGATATATGAGCCCCTATACCACTTATGCAAGGCAAGTTGTTAACAGTCAGATTGCTGTTCTCATCACCTTTCTCAACTGCCAAAGAAGATAAAACATCAAACCTAAACTTACCCGGTTGGCCTGCTATCATCCAAGGGCCATAAAACTCCTCCCCATTCTCTGTTGTGCTACCATGACCTGCATTTCAGATAGATTGGAAACCTTCGTAGTTGGCGGGGGTGCCGGAGTTCTACTACACCCTTCATTCGAATAACCATAAATACCACACTGAAAACAAATATTTTGCAATCCCTCGTCATTTGCACAAAACCATCAATTCCTATGCAGGGCAGCAGGGGCTTAGTCAGGTCCACTGCAACAACCAGCCTCGCAAACTTCCCCCTCTCCTCAACTCTTGTATTATAATCTATCTTAATTACCTTGCCAATTTCAACTGCCAAGAGTCGAAAAAGTGATTTACTATAGTAACGATACAGTAGACCCATAAGTTGGATCCATGCAATAATCTGAGACGGATTCCGCAGTGCCAAAATTGCAACTCCACGGTTGGACTGTTAAGTAGCTTCCAAACACCACCCAAGATCATTCCGTTAATACTTTCGTGTAATCACCTTCCAATTCAAACCTTACCAAAAAATAGTCGTTATCCAGATCAATCAATTGGAAATGACCTTGGGGTAGCCAAAGTGTATCGATTTTGTTCCACAACGCTCTATAGCCAATCGAATTCCCTAAGAGATGAACAATGATCGTCTTCCTCATATTATGATCAATAGAGTCATGGACACGGTCCGAAAATGGATGATAGGATATGTACCTCTCCGATCGACAACTACGTCTCCATCTTGAATAACCACTTCTTCTTCGCATAATTCAGGGAACAAAGAACGATTCGAAACCTTCTCCCAACTAGCCTATCCGCGTACGATTGTCCACCTCCCATACTACCGGTAGTATTCATCACCAGTGGAACTTTATCCACAGCCCTTCTCCCGCCCCACAATTCTTCATAGCACGGGCATCAGTCACTTCCCCAAGCGTCTCCATTGCATGCATAACTACGTCATCAACAACCCTAATTCTGACTCACCGAAACCAACAATCTACAAACCAACCTCCTCTTCCCCTCCCGATCGGCTTCCAAACAGTGGGCCAGACTGCCCCAATGCCGCCAGGGCCGGTGGCCTCAAACCATCACTCATTCACAAAACCCTAAAGAATTCCCATACTTCGGAGCTGATGTAAGTTTTGATTTTAATTTGATTTTATGGTTTTTTTAGTCCCCATTATGTTGTTATTAAGGATCTTTCGACTGTTGCTTAAAATAATTATAAAATGTCATTTATTACATAGTTGATCGAATCCCAATAATAGTCGATATTATTTTGAGACGAGATTTTGTCTCTCGTGTTCTTACTCACCAAATAAAAAGTAACACAATAAAAAAAAAGCAGTTGGAAAAGTAGAAAACGAGAAAATTAATTAAAGTAATTGTTCTGTCTGATTTGACTCATATTATAACCAAATTGAGTCCTTCCAGAATCAGTTTGGTTACAGAATTACTTGGTCCAAATTTACAAACCAAACTGGAGGCTTTTTGTTTTATTCTTTATCCCACTTTAAAATAATTCGAATTATGACTTACACATTCCATGTGTGAATTGATTTCAAACTTGACCAACAGAAGGCTTTGAAGAAACAATGCATGATAAATTTTACTTTTACAATTTTTGTTTGGGTTGAATTGTATTCCTACCCTTAAAGCTATATCTTATTATTCTGTACACTGACCAAATTTAAATTTCAAATAGTTTAGGGACTTGGGATATATTTAAACCTAATGACCATTGTTTGGCTTAGAACCAAAGTAACCAAATTAGAGTATATGGACTAAATCCACTTACGTTTAAGTACAGGGACTAATACAAGAGTTTCACCATCTTAAAAGCTAGCTAACAAACACAAGAAATGAGCAGCCTCGTAAATAATTGAGTTTGTGAATAATAAAAATGGAAGGGAATATAACAAACCCTTCAAACCATGGGAACCCTCCAAATGGCAGCAGCCTAGTAAGTCATACTTCATCCTCTGGCACCCACCTTGTCTTTTCTTCATTGTACAACCAGAAACAGTCAAAATTTCAGGCAACTTGTTTAATAATTTCTTTATGTCAAAGCCCAAGTTGCGTCTAAGATTGTAATAAAGCCTTTTTTTACAATGAAAACCATGGCGATGATTACAGAAACCGAGTCACCTCATTGAGTTGAGTTGAGGAAGATTAAAAACAATGACGGGATCTTCTGGTTTTTTGCCATCCGGGTCTTGTTGGAATCATTGATTCGTTTGTCCAATGAAGTGTCCTCAATCGAAAAGCTTCCATTTGTACAAGGAAGGAACATTTCGACAATGATAAGGAGGATCAAGTTCTTACATCTTTGTTTGAAGAAATTAAGGAAACCAGCAGTAGTACTACTACTACTACCACACAACTCCCTCCATCATCGGTGTTGTGTCTCACCGAGCTTTTCTCGGTGATCCGTCGAGTTAAATTGTTGATGGAAGGTTGCAAAGATGGTAGTTCCCTTTGGGGACTGATTCAAACAGAGACAGCATCGAATCAGTTCTTTGTGTTGGTGAAGGAGATTGGTCGGGCATTGGATATTTTGCCTTTGAGTTTGCTTAATGTAACTGCAGATATCAGAGAACAGGTGGAGCTTCTTCATAAGCAAGTGAAACGGGTCGAATTATTCGTCGATCCGAGTGAGGTTCAACAAAGGGATGAGCTTCTCAGATTAATGGCTTACAACAATGATAAGAACAATCGATGTCCGATCGACTTCAAAGCGTGAAACATGTTTTTAGCAGCATTGGTCTGAGAGGCTCGTTGGATTACGAGGAGGAAATATCGAAGCTTGAGGCTGAAGCACAAAAGCAGGCCGGTACGGTGGATTGATGGTTGTTTCCAACATAAACAATCTCCTATCACTCGTTTCTTATTCGAAATCCATGGTTATTAATGAAGAAAGCGCGAAAGATGACATCAAACAGTCTAGCGTTTCCGCAAGTAGAAATATTGATCAGTCTTCGTCTTCTCAATCAATGTTGTTTAATATCCCTGACGAGTTTCGCTGTCCGATCTCACTCAATTGGATGAAAGATCCAGTGATTGTAGCGTCGGGACATACATATGATCGGAACTCAATAGCTCAATGGATCAACAACGGACACCATACATGTCCGAAAAGCGGGCAGAGGTTGATTCATATGGCCCTCATACCCAACTATGCACTCAAGAGCTTAGTGCATCAATGGTGTCAAGAGAACAATATTCCAATAACAGAATGCTCATCGAATGTATCAGAGTCGGAGATTAATAGCAAGCAAAAAGCATCTGAGAAAACCGTTGATCACATTTCTGCTACGAAAGTGGCCATTGATTCTGTCAAAATGACCGCCGAGTTTTTGGTCGGGAAGTTAGCAATGGGTTCCCTTGATATCCAAAGGCAGGCAGCATATGAGCTGAGGTTGCTAGCGAAAAACCGGGATGGATAACCGAAGGATAATCGCAGAGGCAGGAGCTATACCGTTCTCGTGACGATGCTAACTTCCAATGATCCGAGAATCCAGGAAAATGCAGTCATGCCTTGCTTAATCTTTCCATTTTCGATAATAATAAAATCTTAATAATGGCAGCCGGAGCAATCGGCAACATAGTCGAAGTGTTGGAATTGGGAAAAACCATGGAGGCAAGAGAGAATGCAGCAGCTGCAATTTTTAGCCTGTCGATGATAGATGACTTCAAGGTAGCCATCGGAGCTCATGCCCGAGCAATTCCGGCCCTCATTGGCCTCCTCAGAGAAGGAACGATGACCGGAAAAAGGGATGCCGCAACAGCATTATCCCATCTCGCACTTCAAGGCACTAACAAAGCAAACATTGTGGTTGCCGGGGCAGTTCCTTTGCTGATTGAATTGTTGATGGATGACAAAGCAGGCATAACAGATGATGCCTTGGGAGTGTTGACTCTACTCTTGAGTTGTCCTCAAGGGCTTGAAGATATTAAAAAGAGTAGAGCTTTGGTGCCTCTTCTTATCGATCTCTTGAGATTCGGATCGGCCAAAGGGAAGGAGAACTCGATAACGCTTTTGCTTGGGTTGTGCAAAGACAGTGGAGAGGAAGTCGCGAGGCGGCTTTGATAAATCCGCGAAGCATTCCTTCGCTACAAAGCTTGGTTGCTGATGGATCTCCAAAAGCTCGAAGAAAAGCCGATGCACTGCTTAGATTACTCAACAGATGCTGCTCACAATCTCACAATCCTGTCGGATAACATCACAAACTTCTCAGAGTGTAAATTTGTCGATTTCGTAAGAACAACGTGAAAAACATATTTACTGTAAATGAATCTCAAAGCTATAGCTTGATTCAAATCATCTTGATTCTTCAAAACTTTCTCAAAGAAAAAAAAAACAGGTAAGCAGATTGAAATGAATACACGGATATATTAACATAACTTTACAGTTAACATCTTACATTATATGTTCAACCAATGTGAACTATAGTGGTCGAAGCTCGGCATTCGTGAACCATGACTCACATAACGAAAGGCAATGATTTTTACAAGTCGACCAATTCGAGGAAAATATGAGTGCCATTGATATTGTATTTCCAGAACCAGCTACCGCTATCCATCAGATTTGGTGGCATGGGGTCCAACTGAACAGCTAAACCTGAGATCGTGTCAAAATCGAGCTCATTCTATAAGCATAGCAGCAAGCTTGGAAAATCGGATTACAGTAGCTAGAGGGATAAAAACCTGGATCTCCGGAAGTAATCTTCAATTTGTAGCCATCTGGGACTTCAAATACATGATTCCCTGCATGAAACGAAAAGAAAAACAAAAATGGAGTTTTGACCTGGAAAATCGACCCAAGTATGAACAGATGAAACCATTTAAAGAGAAGTACCAAGAACGGGATAATTGTTATCAGAAATAACCTGTATGCAACATCGTTGGTCTCAAACTCGGCGTTTCCTTGTATTATGACCTAAGTGCCTCGTAACGATGAAAGTCATGCTTCCAATAAACATTTTCCGGTAAAGTCCAGTCTATTCCGTCATTCAGTATCTTTACATTATGTAACTTGCATCTTCCGCACCTGCATACATGAACTCACTCTTGAACCTGAGAATTGATAACTATTGATCTTTGAAGATTCACAAAAGCATGCAATACAAAACCTGTGCCCGTGTTGTAATATTGGTTCACCTTTGTCGTCGGCCCTAGTTGAGCCCATGGTGTTTTCCGCCGCAATATTCATGCTCCCCTCGATCTGAGGAAAAACCCTGTATCAGTGTAAAAGATAATGAAATAGCATGCATTAGTGAAGCCGTCTATCAAGATAGTATGGACCTGAACGTTTCTCCACAAGAACTCTGCTACTTCGACTTGTATCTCCGAGCCCTTAGAGATGGATCCCCCACTAAACCGAGAAAACAAAACAATATTATTACTTTTTTTTTATAGAAGTTGGAGGTCTCATTAAAAACTCCCTTCGTATTCTTCCACATACTTAGAAGTATGTTGAAGAACATTGGAAGGAAAAAAGAGTGCCTCATATTTTATTAAATAGAATACCAATTACAAGTGGTAGCACCGAACCCTCAAAGAGGAATATACATCATTACAAAAACCATATCACCTAATAATCTTCCATCTTCAAACAAAAAGCCCCTAAGACCATAACCCTATTTCTAAGATAAACTTCAAGATGAAAGATAACAAGCAAATAAAAAACCAACAATTACAACCACAAACTAAAAACCGCATCTGAAAACATCTGTAGGACAATCACGACCCAACTAGAAGAACAAGTTCTAAAGAGACATTGCAATCTTCAGAGACCCAAGAGTCAGGTTTGAAGAAAGGATCAACTTCATGCACCAAGATTTTGAATAAATTAGCACCAACCTTCAACTCCAACAACTCATCAATTCTCCCTTGAGCCTTAGTGAGTATTTGGATTTTAGCTCTATCAAAAGACGTAGGAAACTCACAACTGCTGTCGATTGCAATTAACTTGCCCCACTTAGTTGCAATGTTTTTGAAGGTATCTCAATTCCAAGCGTGAAAAGGAATATCTTCGCAAACTACCCACACATGACGACATTCCACCACTAGGCTCTCCGACCAAGTTTTCACTCTTGAAAACCATTCTGTTAGAGTCTCTAACTTATCATCCTTCACGCTTCTCAACGAATCATGGTCTTCAAAAATCATAAGAACTACATTTCCAGCAGCTCTCATTAGCGTGAAAACCAGCTAATCCTTTGGCTTGAATCTGGTTAGCAAGATTACCAATTTTGATAAAGTTCTTGCACCACCCCACAAGACAGTTACTCAACACTTGAAGTTTATCTTCATCCACAACACCCTCAACTTCACAGTGTTTATTCCTCGAAATATCTTCCCACCCAGACTTACTTTGAACAATTGTCAAGGACTTACGCCAGTAAAACTGTCGGGGTTTATATTTAGCCAAAGAGACTCTAATTTTGCCATAAATATGATTACCATTCATCAAAGAAATCGTTTCCTTGCTTCTCGATTGTAGCATAGCGAATAAACCCAAAGCGAACTTCTTTTTTTGGGAATGAAGGCATCAATAACTTGTCCGTGTGTGCCAAAATATATCTAAGTCTCTTCAAATGGATCTTCTCCGGTAGGTTCTCAATGAATAACGTGACGCATCCACTTCTATAAACATTAGTACCATTTGTATGAGCTTCTTCCACCGGTTTTGAAAACCGTTGCTTCTCTTTCTCACTACTTCAGAAGATTTTTCATTGGCAAACTCCTTCTTGTTAACTCCCTGGTTCCATGGTGAACTACATCAGTAGCAGAAAGAACGGAGTTGCCTCCCCTGACGAAATCTTCTCAATCCTATAATCCCACCTTGCGAAGGAAACATACCATGTCTTCAATCCTAACAGCAGGTGGTGAAAGTCTAATGTTCCTTTAACAGAACCTTTTTCATAGATTTGGTTGGGAGAGGACGATCACCCGAGCTCGCTGAAACTGCTCTTAAACTTTGCTAATTTTGGGGTGTAGAAGAGGCCTGTAGGAAGTACCGTCGGCCTCAACTGTCCAGCTTGCCTCACGGGGCCAAGGCGACCAGTACATCGTTCATATTAGAACGCTCTGAAATATGGAAATTACGTATTGCCTCAAACCGGCCAGCAAACGTGGTGAAGGCTCGCCTGTTCGTTTTCCGCAGCTTAGTCCTCTCCTTTTCATTCTCCCTCGTTTTTCCTTGCCGAAGAAGGAAGAAGTTGTTGCTTCGTCTGGTCCAGAGGGAGTACGAGTGGGGTGCACAGCGACTGCAGCAGACCTTGAAGGAGTAACAGAACGGTGACCCGCAGAGGATGCATCCACACCATCTGTTGCAGCAGACCTTCGAGCATCCACCACATCTGTTGCAACAGACCTTCGAGGTCGCCTGGGCTGAGACGGGGGTTGGGGTTCCATGGAGAGGTCTGGAAATAAACAGAAAGGAGGAAATGGAATAAATTTTCTGCGAACCCGTTCACTGGAAGAAAAATGGAGAATAGAAGCGATTCTCACACTTGGAAGGTGGTTCTGGTCGCATTAAGACGCTGAGTCCGGTGGTGCAACGTATTGAGCACGGACGGCGGGAAGCGGCTAGAATCGGCAGAGGGCTTCGTCAAGATCTGCGACGATAGAATTTATCATGAATCTAAGCCAGATTTGAAATCACCGTGGGCCGGCGATCCTCCCTGTAAAAACGGCATCAAAACGGTGGTCGGAGTGCGAGGCGGACTGCTGACGGCGGCGGTGGGTGGCGGACGACGACGGTGGACAACAGTTGAATGTCGGAGGAGAGAATAGTTTCCAGCTTCTCTCACTAACACGTGATGTAAAAGTATAAAATAAAACAATGTTATTACTCCATATGGTTAACGCTAAAGCTTTCATTGCTGGAACTTTGTAAGTTAACGGCAATGTTTCCGGAGATGGATTTATGCTAGTCTATCAACTAGGTCATAGAACAACTTCACCGAATGCAAAAGAAGCAATAAGGTAGCAGTTGAGTTGCAAAATCTGGAATACTTACTTTCTGCCTGTGACCTCCCAACTGGTCCGAGTACCGGAAAAAGAAAGATGAGAAATGGCGGTCCAGAGTCTACATACTTGTCATTACTTTCAACCTGCATGATTAACAATATTGCCCGTCATAACGAAAAAATTTAGTAAATAATAAATAGATATACCGACAATCTAACTCATTAGATTCAAACAGATTCCGGCAATATGGGAAATACCTCTGGAATATCAATATCACATTGAGAAAGAAGATCAGAGGAATTCCACATGATACCCAACAGTGAACCATCAGGAGTCTGCAATGAAATCAGACGTAAGTATGTTTCTATAGAAAACAAGGGTGCGAATGAAGAATATTAAAAAAAACTACCTGGTGAAGCGATGTGTCCACAGTTTTTCTTTCTTCTTAGCAGATGATGTAACCCTTCTCCGTTCATTATAAACAATAAAAGTATCCAATTTATCTGTACACACACATAACCGTGATGTTAACCAGATGATAAAGCATGAATAACAAGAGAAGTCACAGTTGAACTCACTAATACCATACCTTCGACATCCTTGTAACATCTAGATGGATATGTTTTGCATAGTGCACTCCAGCCTGCCACCGGAGACACTGCAGTAAAGGAATCCAAGTGGCGTTACGGTTGGTTTTAGAAAACTAAAAGAGCTTGCAGGCATTCGATTTTTATCTCTTTGAATCCGTGTCAGTTATTCATTCGTTTATTAGGTATCCTTTTTTTGATTAATAATTTCAAATATGTTGAAGAGGAACACGATCCTACATGGCACAAAAACTAGCTATCCAAGCAAAGAGATACATACCAAGAACTTGTGCCTGTTTCCAAGTAATCCGTATATACAATAAACTTCTTTGTATTAAAACTATGCCAGGTAAACTTCGTTTATTTTTTGCCAATCCAACTAACTCGACAGAAGGTAAATCCACATAAAGAATGTTGGTATTGGCCTGGGAACTCTGCATGCAAACTTGACACACAAAAATGAGAGATTTCTGACTTAATTGCTTGAAATTAAGTGTTTCAAAACGATAAGTAATAACCGCAAGACAGATATAGCAAGCATAATAGTGTACCTATTAGGTGAAGGAGGTCCACTTGTGGTTCTGTACTTATCGAACTCGGTGTATTCAATGCATGAAAGACCATATGCCCCTTCTCATCGAGATTCTCCTCGATTAGAACATTGATTCCTTCTGTAGCCCCAAGTTCCTCTTGCAGGACGCAAACCCGAGTTTCTGTTACACTGGATTCAGAACAATAGAAGATTAGCAAAACACCTTATATTGGTGTTTCTTACCATGAACATACCTTCCCATGAGGCATGATGTAAACCGATCCTTGCCAATGCCAAGAGGGTCACATCCGTAGCAGCCACGATTACTGCAAACACTGCGATGCGATTTAAAATTCAGCAACCAATACATATCCCATCTGACGCGAACAAGTTTCGAAATATAGTAAATATGCCTAACCTGACTTGCCGAACAGTAGCTTTCCTTCTGTGATCATAAAACCATTGAAATACCTTTGTCGTTAGCAAATTTCCAGATTATGCCATGATCACCGAGTTTGCGTACTGACAAAATGGTTTTCTGACCAGCCATTTGCCGTCTTCTGCACTTACAGCAGGGACTAGAGGCTGACAAATTAGACATCAATTGGTAATGAGCACGATATTACTAATGATCGCCTAATAGTTTCAATTGCAAACCTGTTCAAAGAGTCAAAAATTCTCCCGGCTCGCCAAATCATCCAAGTCTTTCGCAAAGTGAGTGATATGCTTGTGGTTGTTCATAGCCGAACATGTCATGATCGCAACCGGAGTGATGCATTGTTTACCATACAGCTTGAAATACAGAAACTCCCTAGCCTTGCAATTATGCAACAATTCATAAACAACGAAAAAGAAAATACAACCAAACCAAATATAACATACCTGAAGATCTCTTGTAAGACCTTCCAACAATGTCCTCCACAATACGGAAGCATCACGGCCGGAAGACATTTCACCGTTTCGGAATATACCAAGCGAGCCTATCAGCTGAGCCTCCCAAAGGATATATTCACCCAAGTCTGGCATACCCTAAAACAGATAAAATCTTATTATTCAAGCAAAACTTGTACTTAAACAAAGAAACTAGCATTGACACTAACCTCAATCCCCATAAAGCTGCTTGAGATGCATATTCAGTGTTTGAAGAAAGGTCACATCCAGTAGGTGGATGAATTTCCGCATTCCTTGATTCATGAATTGTTGTATGAATTTGAAGGAATTTTGGGCAAGGAGCTGAAGCACCATTATCTGTTATCTGTAATAAAGAGTTATAATTAAAAAACTCTTTATAACATTCCAAAATAATTAGAAAACTTACCCTATGATTCCACCATGCAACCGTAGAACTCCTCAACTTTCTCCTAAAACCTTCAACAAGTATTTAAAGACCTGAGTTTCATCATGAACCAAACACTATCGTTCGACCATTGTTCGATTACCATTTCTGAATCATTTGGACCAACGAATAGAGCGCAGTCTTCACCGGCTTTTCACTGAATTCCCTTTTATTCGAAACCAAAACCCATGTGGCGCACCTGGTCTTGACCGGCTGCGATCAAGCATGTAATGAGAACGACAGGTTTAAACCCAAACTGAGTGAACCCAGAAACATTTACAACCTTGGGTGTTGAAAAAACTGTTGACTTGGTCATCAATGTCGAGAACTTTAAGTTTCTGCTTCAGGTTTTGGAAGACGAGAGCTTTGAGCGGAGAGTTTTTAGGAGGGAGATTTCTAGATGGAATTTTGGATTCCGGAGCGGGTGGCGCGTACTCTAGAGGCGCGGTGGGACACGCGTGGAGTGATAAAGATGGACAAGAGGAAGTGATAGAGAGAAAGTTAGGGGAGGGAAAGGGTGGAAAAGAGATGGTTTTTTGGAGTTAAAAGAGCAGATAAAATGGTTAGTTTTTGCGATTGTTGTTAAGAAGGAGAAGGGAAGAAGGACTTTTGTGGTGGTTGCCATTGATTACAATGGGAAGTTGAGAGAAAAGAGGATAAGAATAGATTGTGGAAGCATACCCAGCCACACGCGGAGAAAAACAGCAAGTGAAGAGAGCTCAAAACTTAACTGTCAAACATGTTCCTACTTTTCTTTCCTTTGTGGGCTGTATTGTCCGTCAGGACCGATCTAATAACCTCATCTCATGGTCCTCAAAATTCAGATTAATAACCTCATCATGGTCCTCAAAATTCAGATCACCATGGATTTTCTTGTTTACATTTGTTGGGGTTAGAAATGAATAAAACAGCATTAGATTCATAAAGAAAACAAATTTTTTATTTTTTTTACTCAAATTTATAATTTGAATTTAAACTAAAATTGAGTTTAAAGTTTAAATAATTATATAATAAAACTATATTTTTACTTAAATTAAATAATTTGATTAATTTATTATTTGATCTTTGATTTACATATTTTTTTAATTTATGTTTTATTTTAAGTACATTTTTTTATCAAATCTAATTACATACTCCTCAACGATAGAAGAATGCAATACAAGTTCAACTTTAAAACAAAAAAAAAACTTATTTTTTAATAATCTTTTAGTTTGTATTTTATTCGATTTGTTTCTAAATTATAAATTTTTAATAATTATTTCCTTTTATCTATTTAAATAAATAATATTATAAATATATATTATATGATTTTAGATGATTTTTTTATTAAATACTATATATATAATACATTTTTCTTGAAAGAATGATGGGTCTCGTTAAAAATCCGTCTAGTTCCTATAAAAAGAAAAGGTGCCCTAAAAATTATATTACCATTAATTATGTTATCAGATACATTAGAGGCAATGAGTCAAACTGCAAAGCTTTCCAAGAACAAGAGTCGAAGAGACTAATTTGTGGGTGAGTATTACAAGTTCGAGATATAAATTGAATAAAAAATTCTCGTTGGCATCTAAGAACTCTCAAGCTTCCTTGATGTGGAAACCAAGGGTGGATATGTCCTCCTCCGGCTGGGATAACTTATTAACCAAGACCATGGAATCAGATTCGAAGACACATGAGTCCAGTGATTCCCTCTCGTCAAAGACAAGCCAACATTGAGAGCGTGAATTTCTATTTGTCCAGATGCAACACAACTTGGAGAGGACACCGTCAATTCTCCTAAACCTGGCTAGATGAGTCACGGGCAATTACCCCAATGGGCGCCACACGTCTAATAAGCCCAAAAATCGTCGACTATGTTTATCTCCACGTGACCTGAAGGAAAAAGTTGTCAACACTCATATACACGAAGAAACACATAAAGATGTCATGAGTCCCCACTTCGTCCTTTGCTTTCAACCTAGCCGATAAATACTCCTGCTAGATAATTAACGTTGATAGCCAGAGATAATCGTTTAAATTAAAATAAATTAATATATTATTTATAATTAAATTTATATAAAATAAAATATATTTACTACTTAATTTAAATATAAAATATAAATAATAAAACATATTTATAACGCGACCAACTTAATTTTTCATTCAATTTAACTCAGTTGGATGCAATACTCATCCATTCTTGTGGCCCATGCCGGTGAAAATCTAGGTCTTGTCAGTTGTGTTGAGTTCAAGGCCCCTTCTGGGTTCATTCTAGGCTTTTCCGCTGGGCTCAATAGGCAAAATTTATAGGGTTTGATTGGGTTTACATTTCTTTCAGTCCACAATTAACTTTTGGATCTTAGTCTAGGCTACCATTAAACCTAGTAAATCAAAGGGTAAATTGTATGTTTAGTACCTAAATTATTAGTTTTAGTCCTTTTAGTATCTAAATTTTAATTTTTTGAAAACCATGCTTTTGTTTCATTTTAGTATCCGTCGTTAAAAACTTAACGGATGGGCTCGTCTCGCCACGTCTATATTCACCGATCGTCGCATCCGCGACCGATAAAACTCAAACTTTCAGCTCGCATCTTTTCAATCCTCTGAGCGTGATTTCGGCCTCTGTTTCAACGAAAACCTCAATCTACCCAAATCGACGTTGGACTCTTCTTCAACTCTTTGTTGTCTTGTCCAACTGTCAAATGGGACCTGAAATTGGACTATGTTGGTCGATTCGTCATTCTCTCGTGGTCCACTGTCGAATTGGTCGTCCGTCCACAGGAGCTATTCCCCATCAACTGACCATTTAGTTTTTAACGGTGGGTTACTAAAATGAAACAAAAACTAAGCGTAAGGTATGATTTTGAAAATATTGAAAGTTTAGGTATTAAAAAGACAAAACTGAAAGTTTAGATATTATGTGTAGTTACCCTAAATTAAATTCTTCTCCGAGTCCTTGTATTATACTGAGATGCAAAATTTTGTCAGTATCTCCACTTCAATCATTTACGTTATTGATGTTTTTCTCCGCTATGGGTTCAGGCTTTGAAGAGTAGCATGGAATTAAGTGTACATCAGAAATAAATAAATGAAGTGTCCTCACGCAAGACTTTGGTTTGGCATGAATGCCAAAATTGACGGTGAAATGTGGAGAAAGTCAGTCGTCATATTAATACAACACACAAAAGCTGTAACCAAAATTTGCTATAAATGCATGGCTCCCTGTCGGAGAAGTCGACGTTCAAGGCTGGGGAGGCGTCTTCAAGTGCATGTTTTGTATTATCAGATTTTTCTATAATTCATATATAAAACATGTGTGCATTCAGCAAACAACTTGAGTGTCACTCTAGCAAAAGACAGAATTAAAAAAAAGAAGATGCAGCAGGGATCTCTCCTTGATTCCCTCTAACACAGTTTGGACGACTGCCCTGAAATTTTAATATTTTTTAGTCACTTATATCCTGTTTTCGTTAATACAAAACTCCATAAACTGTTGTCTTTTCCTTACAGTGGCAACCTAGTTTCAAAGACATAAACTAGGCTAGCTCCCCAACGAGCATATCTAGCAATGCTCAAATTTATTATTTTTTCTCGGAATCCATGCACAAACGAACAATGGGAACAACAAAAAGAAGAAAATTGAAACAAAGCGGGGGTTGATTTGATTGATAATTGGCCTTTTGTGAACGTTCTGGTATTTCGACAATGATTCACATTTGATTTTAATATAATCGAAACAATATATATATCTATGATGATCAATTCACCGATTTTATTCCAGTGCATTCAGACACAAGTACTTCAAGATCTCACTCAGAATTGTCTCATTCATAAAGTGAGATCTAGAGTACTTTCCATTGTCGTCCTCGCCTGCCTCTTACCATCACCACCACTGAGCCATGAAGAAGACGAAGCCAACGAAAGAGACAAAGTGCTATCATCCAACCCTTTTCAACTCCATCATTGTTTGATGTCGTTGTTAGTTTCAAGGACAGGTTCAAATCTATGTCTGGTTAATGTTGCACTCCATCGTCTTCCTCTTTAGTACCGTGCCTCGATGCGTGAAATAATTGGAGCACATTGTTCTGCTTGGCCCCATTGCTTGCGTTGAACTAATGCTAAGTGAATTGTTGTTGCAGCTTTGAAATAGCTTCTCTGCAACTGAACTGTACACATTTTGCCCATCCCTACGTAATTAGAACCAAAACTATGGATTAATTGGTTGTGCATAGAATTATATATAATCAGTGCATCTCGGTAACCTCTTTTCATACCGGGAACTTGAAGGATTCCAATAATTGAAACCGTGGCGCATGGGAAGATGGCTGAATTCGTATGTTGGTGATGATCTCCACCTTCAAAGCAAAGCCCTCCATCTGACATAGCTGCAATACATATACACTTCCATAAACCTTGAAAATCATTAAAATCTATAGATTGAATGAATTAAGCTATTACTCACCTTGATTTGGGTCATCATCTTTTTGCTTCTATACATCTACCGAAATGAATTAGAGATATTTAGTTAAAAAGGATCTCTCCAAATTCAAGAGTCAATGAAACAATTTAGTAAGACGAAAAAGAAAATAACCTGTAGATGACTCTTCACATGAGCTATGCTAAGGCCTTTGATGTTCATCAATTGAAGTACCAACTTGGGTGTTGCTCCTGTGCCAATAAAGCACACTTTTTATTGCATAAATCAGCAGAAAATTGAAGGTTTTTGGAGGGATTAATCATCTTACTTCTTGTCCTCCTAGCCTTTCAACTGCATGAACAAACGAAGATGGGATCGGGCGTCCACCGGAGTCTCGGTGTTTTCGAACGTTATACGGCCTTACGGATCCAGAAATAGACTTCTTTCCATTTTCTTCAACTGAGCCATTGCTCCCTCTCTCCGTTTCTCGGCTCGATCCTGTTGTCTTCATCTTGTGTTGCTGTTCAGGCTGGTCCTGGAGTCCTCGAAGCTATCGAAACTTACCATGTTCCAACAATCTGGAGCTCTTTGTCTACAAGGATGATCGAAGAAGACTTAGGGTTTGAAAGTCATCCCGAGTTTACCGAGATCAAGCAAACAAGGGAATGAATATTTAGACTTTATTATTTCTCTAGAAAAATGAACCCTAAGCCCCACTTGTTTACTATATATATATATATATATATATATATATATATATCTAATGACCTCCATGTATGTAAATTAATATTTCGTATTAAAAATTAATATTTGCTAGCTTCATGGTGACCAAACAAAACTAATTATAATGATGATGACAACGAAGATGGTGCCAAGTTTACCAAAAGAAGACCATTGTCTTTCAGTGGAAATTAATTAATTAGATAGATGTTTTAATATTAAAATATGTTATGTTAATTCCATATTCTATGATAGATAGTTTGTGATATTAAGCTCTTGATTAGAGGGATTAGATAAGGGTTAATTAATGAAGGCAAACCCTATAATGCGCAGTAAGAACACCCTGTACACTGTTGGTTGGCTCTAAAAGAAACGGTTAGGGCTTCTCAGCTCGTGACTTCTCTAATAATAATATACCCAATATATAACATGATGAATGGAAAGGTCGAATTATGCTCACGATCCGTTTACTCTTTGCATATTAAAAATTAATCCTCTACTTTTAGTTCAAAAGGAATCTGCTAAATAAGCAATGTGGAATGTGGAATCGGAAGATCTTTAGTATTATTTCATAGAAATAATTCGATATCTTTTACATGGATTCAATATAGAGACATATTAAATTAACACTTTTACAATTTCTAAGGACTAAATCAGAACTTTATTATTTTGGGGACCAAGACCCAAGTACGGAACTAAAGAAGTGGTGGGATGGGTCATGCCCTCCAAATATTTAGGTATAGTGACATTTAGATCATTATAAGTTTAAATGTTAGAAAAATCACACTTTATTTCTATTTTTGAGTTTAAATAGTTAATAAGACCTTATACTCTCGAAGTTCAATAATTTGATTCCTCTCAATTTTTTTTATCATGGATTCGACTTTGGCAAGGTCTTGCTCGCTCCTCTAACTTATTCCCCGTTTCCACACATCTTTAAATTGGTTTCACGTTTTTTTTAATTCATAAGAATGCTACATAGTTCAATATAACAACATTTCTTTGACCCTGATAACAATTAAAGCGTCAAATCAAAAGAATAGAGGGTCTATATTCCAAATGTGAAAAGAGTACAGGGACTAAGAGCTAATTAATCCATCCACTTTTTGCCAGTTGCATGCGTGTTATTAAGGCATGTTATAGTGTTTTTCTCACCAAATGGCGGCGGGTGGCCTTAGTGAGAAATGCCGTCGAGATTCACGGATTTGGGGTATTTGTCCCTTTTGAAGACAGTTCGATAACTCCTCAATCTATCCATGAAAAATGACAATATTTGGCAACATAATTAATAAATTTTTTATTTTTAAATACTTTTTAATACTATGAAAGAGACCAAATCAACCTTTGGGAGTGCGCCACCTACACAGGGAATGTTTAAAGGAATTCATGTTTAAACCATATGCAAAGAGAAAACAATTCACTATATAGACGATAAATATAAAAAGATGTTATCTATAAAATTTTAGAATATATATATATATTTAAGAGTCTTTGTATTCTTCACACATCCTCATTTTTCTTCTAATTTATTTCTTTGTTAGGGCGCCTCGTAAACATTTCTGACCTACCATAATAGGTTGTTGGTCATAAATTTTAACATAAACATTCAGAACATTCTAATTAAGTCCTTAAAGTATTACTACTGTTCAGTCTAATCATTAACATTTTAGGTTATAAGGTCATATTGGATCTAAATAATGGACCATATTTAAAACACATGGACCATATGTAAAGACATAAATCTGCTCTATGAACGTCTTGAGTCTACATGTTAGAAAAGATTGCGTCTATAAAATTTAGGAGAATTATTTCTTTCATTCTTTTAACACATCACATTTATGCAATATATGCAATTGACACAAAAGTGTTTACAGTCTCATTCGTATGTTTAAAATATGATCTACATCATTTGAGTTGCTCATTAATGCTCGAGTTAATGAATATAGCTGGAGAGTTTTGATTTGGTTGATACAACACTCATAATTTAAGGATTCAATTATAATGTTTTGAAATTAAGTGATCAATTTAAAGTTTAGAACATAGTTTGAGGACTTGTAGGACAATGAACCCCCTTTGACTATCTTCATAGACTTGGTGTATGTTTGGCAGGAGGGTGGGACAATGAAATATGAAGCTGGCCCAGGAGAAAGTTTAGGAGAGACAAAGTTTGAAAAATTATTATGAATAGGGCCATATTTGGTTTAAAGAAAGAACTTGTAATCTCTTAAGTTCACACCTGCTCCTTAGAGCCTTACAGCTAGCTCTACACAAGGGTCTGAAACATTTGCCCTCTTGACCTTGCGATGGACCACTCATCACTGCCCTTTTTTAAATGTTTGACCTATTAGTCTTTTATTCTAAGAAGAAAAAAAAAATTAATTATATTGTCAGAGATAATATAAATTTCTTATAGAAACACGCTAGGCGATAATTAAGACTTGAAATCACATATTGTATGTATAATATGAAAATGTTGTATTTAAATATTGAAGATAATAATATTAAAAGGAACAATTACGAAACTCTAACATAGAATATACACCTGACATGTAACATACAAAGGAAAAGGATGTAATATGAGATGTATAGTCTTGCTGTTTATTCACATGATCTGATCAAATATGTCCACACTTTTTGACAAAAAGGCTGTTTAGGTGGACGTACACAGTAAATTACTCTGCATGAAATGAAAATAAAACCTTATATTCGAATTCCATCCTCGTGTGTTCTCTCTTTAATTAATTTCTCCCGTGCATTTTCCTCTTGCATGACCATAGCAGATAGCTACGGAACTGGAAAAAGGTTTCAACTTCTTAACTACTCTAAAACTAAAAAGAAAAGGTTGTTCTTAGGGTGCACGGGCATCTCGGGGGACAAAATCACAGCCGTCCAACAGATGTTTTCCCCTAGCTGGAAACCGATAATATTAAGGGGTAAAGCAAAGTTTAGCCCCTAAATTAAACAACTGGTCAATGATGTAACACCCAGATACTGTGATATGCGACATACTCTTAGAGTCTTGTATCATCAAAACGATTAAAAATTTAATTTCAGACACTAACACAAATGAAAAACAAGTTATGGACTAAATTGAAAGAATATATAGAGTAGATAGACTAAAAGTTAAATTTATCTTTTATTATGGTTATTAGTTGGTGATGATGACAAGCTGAATGTTATCATAAAAGCATATATAGTATATTTAGTAGTAGAATTTATGTTTGGCCAGTTGGGGAACAATTACACGCAATTTGTTGCGCATTGACTGGTGGAAGTATTTACCCTAAGCTTTGGGGCATTAAGTTCAAAACTATACGGATATGCTTTTAAGCTTTTAATATGAAGGGTTGCGAATGGAAATTTCACTTCTCTTGGGTTATATAATTGCGTTGATGATATGGTATTATTAATGATAAGGAACCTTCAACTTGCATCGATTCTGTCATGATTCCCCTATTTAAACTTGTACTTTATTGGTGATAGTGGGTATTCTAAAGCTAACCCTTTCTAATCCTGTACTTTTTCATTATCCATGCCAGTTGAGTCATGCATGGCATTGCCATATCTGATTTCTCCTCCACTCAAACTACGATTTCTGATTCAATTTAGTCATTTTTGTTTTAATACCAATGTATTATAGCATCGTTTATTTTAATTTTTAAATTAACTATTATGTGTTTATATAAATTTAATGATGATTCATTATGTTACATAGCTTTTAATAAGTTAATATACATATTTATATTTGTATGTGTCAAAAATAATAATTCACATGTTAATATTATTATCATAATATCATATACATTTTTATATTTAGAATTTATACAGAAGAGTAAAGTGTATAATTAATGTTATATTGGTATTTGAATATCAAAGGCATCATGTTAGTCTTTGTGACGAAAATAATTCCAACCAAACTTCACCATAGCATAATCAAATATCCCAGCCGGCTTAGGCTAATTTAATAAAGGCTTAATACCTAAAAATGCCCTCTCTACTTTACTCAAATTCTCGCTTTGGTCCTTTTACAATTTTTTGACCAGTTTGGCCTTTCAACATTTAATTTGTTATCCTTTAATCCTTTCACATTTTTAAATAAA
>NW_024062939.1:0-147011 GCF_006381635.1 Hibiscus syriacus
AGATCTTTCTCTTTAGAACCATTGGCTCAAGTAAGAAAAAATATCAACTACCGTTGAGAAAAATAGTATCTCCATCTGTACACAATCATCCATATTCATAAAAATTGCCACTACTTCATTTGCTTATTTTATTCCAAGTTTCAAACAAAAAAGAAGAGAATTTTTAAGCTAAACCTATGTTGTTCCTGGATTCAAGGATAGTTTACCTTTGTAGATTTAAACATAATTGGACAGGAATTAAGGTAAACCAGTGAACCCTTGGTTAGTCCATTAGAACACCAGATAGTTTCACACTTCTTCCATGGATACACCATTTGTTTCATAGTAAACCCTTGAAGCTGTATCAATATCAGGTACAAACCCTTGTATAAAGTAAAATATCATCCATTTGAAACGTTTCAAAGATTTTAAGTCAATAAAAACCAAAATTAAAAGGAACAAAATATGAGAAATTAAATGTCAACAATTTATTAGATTTAGGTAAAAAATATCCTTAATCTGTAATCAGAATATAAATCAAATTTTTAAAAAACCCAGAAAAAATTCATCACAAAATATAATCTAACAAAAGTATAATTAAAAGAAAAACGTAACAGATACAAGAATTGGGTAAAAGAAACTAACTTGAGAATCTAAAGAATTGATTGACATAATCAATGGGCAAGTTTCTTAAATGGTGATAGGTAGTGCTCAGTTTTTATTTTTATAGATGGATTTCAACCGTTGGCTTAGGATAAAGGGTAATTATACCTAAATTCTTATGATATTTATATTATATATTTATAACTATATAACCAATATAATTTAAAAATAAATTAATTTAATTTAAAAATAAATTATATAAAAATATTAAATAATATTAGAATAATTTAAATTATTTATGTTAAGAACATATTAATATATTTAAATATTAATATTATATAGGGCATCTAATTATACCGTGTGAAACTCTTTTAGTTTATACCATTTTAAGACCAGTAGATGGGAAATTAAAGAGTGAAATTATCGTGAAAATGAAAAGATATTCACTAAAAACGATTAATCTCAATCTTTGATTTATCTTAATCCAATGGCTCTAAAAATGTGTAAAACAAAAGAGTTTTCCATAGTAAGGATCCTAATCCTTATTATATTTAAAAATTATATAATTAATTAATTTAATTTAAGAATAATTATATAAAAATATTAATAATATTATAATAATTTAAATCAATTTAATTAAGAATATACTAATATAATTTAAATTGTAATTTAAATTTATTATTATATTGGGGGCAAATCCAATTATAGTGTGTAAAACTCTTTAATTTTATCATTTTAGGACCATTTGATGAAAGAATTAAAGACTAGATTAACCATGGAAAATGAACAGATATTCACTAAAAAACGAATTAATCTCAACCTTTGATTTCTCTCAATCCAATGAGACTAAAAAGATGCAAACCTAAAAGAGTTTTACACAATATAAGTGATCCTAATTTTATTATATTTATAAATTAATTAATTTAAATTAAGAATAAATTAATTTAATTTAATATTTTAATTTAAATAAATAATATTATAGTAAATATCGAGGATTTTCCTAATGTGAATGAAAAGCAAAAATGCATAAGGACAATAGATTGTGACACTTACATTTTCTTCAACTATGATAGCTGAGAAAAAGAGAACCAATTTGTCGCGCGATTCACAAAGATTCCTTTTCTTCTGCCTATTGACTTCTTCGCTTGTAGGATATTCCTTGTTGTGAACTGGCAAATGTCTACAATGAAGCAATAACTTAATGAAATTTCCATGAGCATGAAAAGGTGAAGTTTGTAAAGAAACTAGAATAACTGGATGAAACTTCAGCATACCCTCTTAAAATACTTGTTTTTCTACTTCCTTGAGATTCTGACTCTTCATTAGGCAACTTAGAAGAAGAATGGAGAGGCACAACATTACAAAGTTATCCTATTATGATCCAAATAAATATACACTCGTTAACAAGGAACGTAGTCTTTAACTTCCCAAAAAATCATATGAAGTCCAGAAAACTGTCCAATTTGTATCACTTACATATCCCACCGACATTATGAGACTAATTTTGCACAGGGAACATGAAAACTCTTACGACAACTCTTTTCGAAACAGCCAAACGATGCACCTTTGAGTTCGCAACAGGAGCATTTTATTTTTCGACTTCTGGAGTTCATTTTCAAAATAACATTATTATATATTAAAATTATCGAAACTGTACCGAAAGAGCATATTCGGTTATGAACACTTTTACCATTCACTGCAGTTCTTGTGCGAATGTATGACCTTAGAGCCACCATTGTAATCTTGAGGTACAGGTCTGCCTTCATAGTAATTAACCATCTCTCCTGTAGCCTGCAATTTTATATAGCAAATAAACTTCAACAATTTGATTGAAAGATGGGCAATTTTAGTCATATCATAGACTTTACAGGAAATACTAAACCTCAAAGTCTTCTATTGAAAGACAAAAACATTGTGTTTTATTTGTAATGGTTTCACATTTACACAAGGTCGCTTCATTTGCTAAAGCAACTTATTTACTGTTGAACCATGACCATCTGAAATTCCAACAGTGGGACTCCCATTAACCTTTTCATTTAGTCTTTCTAAAGCCATATTACTATTTCCTTGCTGCTGTTGATCTTCAGCCAACACACTTTTTGTGTCACCGCTAAAAGAACTTTCATCTTTTCTTACAACTTGAGGTTTTTTCACTTTTCAAACTTGTAGTCAACTTTACTGCCCAAGCACATTTAATTGATCCTTTCTAACCTATTTTGCACCACTTTCATGAGCCAAGGGAGTGGAGTGGGAAATGAGGACTTCTGTTTAATCATATTTTCATTTGTCGACTTCATTAGATAAAAGAACCTACTACTGCCAGTGCAAAGATAGATAAAAAAGCTCATTAACTATTAACATCAGATCAAAAGACAAATGATGAAGACTTAATTAGATAACTCAAACCTGCCACTTAGGATTACTAAAGCATACGGAACGGTCTTTTCAAACTTTGAGCAGCTATTTTTCTTCCATTATGTGTTACAAGGCATTTTTCAGTATTAAACCGTCGAGTTGCATTGCTTTCTAAAATTTCCCACAAAATCATAAAACCATCTCTAACTATTACAAGTAAGAGTCAAGGGTACTTGAAAAACGCATCTCCTCGGAACTTAAATTTTAAACGAAAATTAACAGAATGAGAAAGTAAGAGTACCTTTTACTTTCAGTTGTTGGCTAGGAAGTATGGACATAACAGCCCTATCAGCTAAAACTTCAATTGGATATCCTAAACAAGATTGTCAATCTAGTTTGATATATCAATAAGTAAGACATGGTACCACAAAGTAAACTTCAAGAATTCTCAGAATGACTGCAACAGAACTAACACATTAACATATACCCTGTAATCAAGGATAGTATTAAGGTCACAGAGCTTTCTGTTTTCAAATAAACGGTCAACTCTGAAGTTTGGCATTATAGGTTTCAAAGGAGCCATTAGGAAACTCCAAATGAATCATGTAGCATCCTTTATTCATTTAAGAGGATTTTGTAGTTAAGAAGAGCATAATGATGTCACTGTCATCAAGCCTAGACCAGAGCATCCCAAAGGTGTAAGGCTTGAGCCTTGTCAAGTTTATTTGTTAAAAGATTACGATGCACGATAATGCTTAACACCTTCAAATCTTAAGCTGATATGTACGTCTACTTACCATGAGAGCTAAGAAAGGTATAGTGTATTTCATTTGTATAACATGACGTATTTCTGGTTAAATCTTAAAACTCTTGATGTTGCCATCAGAATCTCCAACATACCTGCAAATTTAGAAATTAAATCGATATGAAAAATTCAATTGTCGCATGTGCTCTTTTGAAAGTTGAAATAAACTACAGTAGAGCAAAGAACCGAAGCTAGACTTGCATGTCGGGACTAGTTTGCATAACTGCAAAAGAAGTAATTTCTTCTTTAAAGACATATACATGAGACAAGAGCCTCTTTCCGAGTCCCAAACCTACTTTACAATTTCCATAAAAATTAATTCCCATATGAAAGAGAGAAAATAAGACATATTTATAGGTAAAGTATAGAGCAAGAAGACATATTTGTTTGTAAAAGTAGACATATATATAAACTACTTTTACAAACAAATAATTTAAAAATACAATGTCCTAAATTTTATTTCTAATAATTTTTCTTAGAAAGCAAAGACATAGAAAAACATAAAAAGAGAAACCAAACCAGGCATACATGAAAATGAATTAGTCACATATAGAACCGATAAACCTTTACAAATAAAACAACACTAACATGTAATCAGAAAAGAAAACCCAAAATGTCAACAGTTTATTAGATTTAGGTAAAAAAACAAAATCCCAAATATATAATCAGAAAATAAATCAAATTTTTAAAATAAAACCTAAAAAAATCAAGAAAAAGGCCGCATCTACATTCATCACAATGTATTTGGGATTTTGCTAAAACCAAACTTACCCCCGTACAATAGATAATACCAAAAAACAAGAAAAAAGCAAAACCAAACCAAAACTCCCTATCTTAGCCAATTTTAGACTTTGCTAAAACGTCTGCCTCTAAGTTTGCTAACCTAACTATCCAACGAATAACGCCCTCCAAGTTCCTTATCTTATCTGCAATTTCTTAATCCACTCCACAGACAACATACTATCACTCTCAATAATCAACCGTCTCTTAGAGCACCAGCTAGAAGATTCAAAGAAAATTAAACCATGTTTAATGGCCTTAAATTCCATTAAAGAAGGACCCAGACCAGCAGCTTCTTGAAAAGATCCTAACACTGTGCAACACTCGTCTCTTAAAATCCCGCCTAAATCGCAAGCCTTCCAATCACCATTAATAGCAGCATCCACGTTCAGCTTTAGAAATCCCGTAGGGGGATGGGACCAAAAAATTTGATTTATTATCAAACATTTTGGAAATCCCATGGGGTCCATCACAAAAACATATACCATTAATTTCGAAATTATAAGTGACATTTACCCCGTCATATGAATTCACTGAACTTCTCTTATCAATCCAAACCTTATATAACATAATAATACATTTCATTCAAATTCTTATCAGATACAAATGTAAGAATATTATATATACAAATAATTTGAATGCATCGCATAAATTCTGAGTACAATATATCTACATATTTACATAACATTTTTAGAGCAAAATACCAGACAACTAATAATCGCAAAACAATAAATCTCGCAATAAACAAAGAAATGACACCCAATCAAAAAAAACTCACAAACCAAATATAACACCCTATAGGAACACACCTTGACAAAATCAAACAACGATAATCATATTCAAAATATTATGCAAATACTCATAGACCCATACACCTTACAGACCATTCAAAATGGGGCTTGACACAAAGGAAAAGGCCATTGAATTTGAATGATATTCACTATGTCGAGTGAATACATTGAACTATCAATCAAGACTCAATATAACATGATAAGATATTTCACTCGAACACTAATCTGATCCAAATGTAAAAAAATTAAATATAAAAATAATTCAAATGCATCGTATAAATTCCAAGTCCGATATATCAACATATTCACACAACATTTTCTTAACAAAATATCAGATAATCATTAATCGTAAAATATTCATGCACGCAATAAATAAAAAAAAATAATTAATCAGATAACTCACAAACAAAATATAACACCCTATAATATACAGCTTGACAAAATATTCTAGCAGCGACCAACAATTCCCAATCTTTGAAGTGTAAAATCACAATTCACATCATAGCCCGAAACAACAATAAAAAACATATTCCAAATTAAACATTAATAATCAGAGTCTGAATACTATGCAAACGATCATACACACATACAACTTATTGTTCAAAGAGTAAAGTCCGAGAACCACTCTAATTATAACACACCATCTGAAGTGTGGTCCACCAAAAAGGCATATGCCCCTGAATCTAAAGTTACATTCACCCTATGGAGTGAATACACTAAAACTTCCGTATCAATCCCAACCCAATATAAATTGATAACATATTTCATCTAAATGGAAGAATATTACATATACAAATAATACAAATGCACCGCATAAATTCTATGTCTGAAATATAAAAATATTTCACACAACATTTTCCAAACAAAAAAAAAACAATCATGCTCATAATAAACAAAAAAAAATGTCAGCTAATTACATAACTCAGAAACAAAATACAACACCCTAGAGAGATACACCGTGAAAAAATATATAACAACGACCAACGATTTGCACAATATCTTTAAAAAGCATAAAATCACAATTCATATCATAGTCCATATCAACCAATAATAATTATAATCCAAATCAAACATTAATCAGTCCTAATATTATGCAAATGATCATGCACCCATACGACTTACGCATCGTTCGAAAAGTAAGTTTTCAGAACCACTCTAACTCCAATAGACCATCCGAAGTACGATTCGCTACAAAAGCATAAACCCCTGAATTCGAAGTGAATTTCACCCCATCGAATAAATACATGAAACTTCCCTTATCAATCTCAACCCAATAAAACATTATAACAAATTTCATCTGAGTGTAAGCATATTACCTATACAAATAATCCGAATACATCACATAAATTCTAAGTCTGATATATCAATTATTTCACGTAGCATTTTTCGAACAAAATACCAGACAACAAATAATCGCAAAACAATCATTATCGTAATAAAAAGTGAAAATGTAAGTCAATCAGAAACCTCACAAACAAAGTATAACATCCTATAATGACACCCTTGACAAAAAGATTCACAGGGTGTCTTTAAAGTGCATAAAGTCACAATTCACATCATAGATCGAATCAAACAATGATAATCACAGTCTGAATATTATGTAAATGATAATGCACCCATACGCCTTACACACCGTCCGAAACGTATGTTCCATAGAACCACTAACTACAACACACCATCCCAAGTAGGGTCCGCCACAAAGACAAAGGCTACTTAATTCGAAGTGACATTCAACACATCAAGTGAATACACTAAACTTCCCCTATCAATCCAAACCCAATATAACATCATAAAATATTTCATTCGAATTTTGATCTAATCCGAATGTAAAATATTACATATACAAATAATCTAAATGCATCGCATAAATTCTAAATTTGATATATCAACATATTTCACATAACATTTTTCAAACAACAAATAATAATAATAATAACAATCTAAAACAAGTAATAATAATCATTGTTCGAATATTATGCAAATAATCATGCACCGGTACACCTTACAAATCATCCGAAGTTGGGTCTGCCACAAAGGCTGAGGCCACTGAATCCAAAGTGACATCCTTATATAACTTGACAACATATATCATCAGAATTCTAATTTTATCCCAATGTAAGAATATAACATATATAAATAATCCAAATGCATTGCCTAATTTCTAAGTTCGATATATCAACATTTCACAAGACATTTTCCAAACAAAATACCTTATAATCAATAATCTCAAAACAATTATGCTCACAATAAACAAAGAAAATGTCAATCAATCAGATAACTAACAAAAAAAATATTGCATCCTATAGAGAGACACATTGAATCAAACATTATACAAATCACATCATAATTCACATCATCTAACACATCATGTCTTTAAAATCTATAAAGTCACAATTCACATCATAATTCGAATCAAACAATGATAATCATTATCCAAATCAAGCATTAATAATCCGAGTTTGAATTATATAATTTAATTTAAGAATAAATTATCCAAATCAAACAATGATAATCATTATCCAAATGAAACAATGATAATTTAATTAATTTCATTTAAGAATATATTAATATAATTTAAATTAATGTATTCTTATGATATTTTATAATTTATAATTTAAATATTATTATATTCTTATGACCTTAGAGCCACCATTGTAATCTTGAGGTACAGGTCTGCTTTCATAGTAGTTAAACATCTCTCCTGTAGCCTGCAATTTTATATAGCAAATAAACTTCATCAATTTGATTGAAAAGATGGGCAATTTTAGTCATATCATAGACTTTACAGGAAATACTAAACCTCAAAGTCTTCTATTGAAAGACAAAACATTGTGTTTTATTTGTAATGGTCTCACATTTACATAAGGTCGCTTTATTTGCTAAAGGCAACTTATTTACTGTTGAACCATGACCATCTGAAATTCCAACAGTGGGACTCCCATTAACCTTTTCATTTAGTCTTTCTAAAGCCATATTACTATTTCCTTGCTACTGTTGATCTTCAGCCAACACACTTTTTGTGTCACCGCTAAAAGAAACTTTCATCTTTTCTTACAACTTGAGGTTTTTTCACTTTTCAAACTTGTAGTCAACTTTACTGCCCAAGCACGTTTAATTGATCATTTTCTAACCTGTTTGGCACCACTTTCATGAGCCAGGGGAGTGGAGTGGGAAATGAGGACTTCTGTTTAATCATATTTCATTTGTCGGACTTCATTAGATAAAAGAACCTATTACTGCCAGTGCAAAGATAGATAAAAGAGCTCATTAACTATTAACATCAGATCAAAAGACAAATGATGAAGACTTAATTAGATAACTCAAACCTACCACTTGGGATTACTAAAGCATACGGAACGGTCTTTTCAAACTTTGAGCAGTTGTTTTTCTTCCATTATGTGTTACAAGGCATTTTTCAGTGTTTAAATCGCCGGGTTACATGGCTTTCTAAATTTCCCACAAAATAATAAAACCATCTCTAAATATTACAAGTAAGAGTCAAGGGTACTTGAAAAACGACATCTCCTCGGAACTTAAATTATAAACGAAAATTAACAGAATGAGAAAGTAAGAGTACCTTTTACTTTCAGTTGTTGGCCGAGGAAGTATAGACATAACAACCCTATCAGCTAAAACTTCAGTTGGATGTCCTAAATAAGATGGTCAATCAAGTTTGATATATCAGTAATGTAATACATGGTACCACAAAGTAAACTTCAAGAATTCTCAAAATGACAGCAACATAACTAACACATGAACAGTATACCATGTAATCAGGGATAGTATTGAGGTCACAGAGCTTTATGTTTTTCAAATAAACGGTCAACTCTGAAGTTTGGCATCATTTATTCATTTAAGAGGATTTTGTTGTCAAGGAGAGCATAATGATGTCACTCTCATCAAGCCTAGACTAGAGAGTAAACAAGAACGTCCCAAAGGTGTAAGGCTTGAGCCTTGTCAAGTTTATTTGTTAAAAGATTACGATGCACGATAATGCTTAACACACTTCAAATCTTAAGCTGATATGTACGTCTTTAAAGTGCATAAAGTCACAATTTACATCATAGATCGAATCAAACAATGATAATCACAGTCTGTATATTATGTAAATGATAATGCACCCATACACCTTACACACCGTCCGAAACGTATGTTCCATACAACCACTAACTACAACACACCATCCGAAGTAGGGTCTGCCACAAAGACAAAGGCCACTTAATTCGAAGTGACATTCAACACATCAAATGAATACACTAAACTTCCCCTATCAATCCAAACCCAATACAACATGATAAAATATTTCATTCAAATTTTGATCTAATCCGAATGCAAAATATTACATATACAAATAATCTAAATGCATCACATAAATTCTAAATCTGATATATCACATATTTCACATAACACTTTTCAAACAACAAATAATAATAATAATAATCTAAAACAAGCAATAATAATCATTGTTCGAATGTTATGCAAATAATCATGCACACTTACACCTTACAAATCATCCAAATTTGGGTTTGCCACAAAGGTAGAGGCCACTGAATCCAAAGTGACATCCTTATATAACTTGACAACATATAGCATCAGAATTCTAATTTTATCCGAATGAATAAATATTACATATATAAATAATCCAAATGCATTGCCTAATTTCTAAGTTCGATATATCAACATTTCACAAGACATTTTCCAAACAAAATACCATACAATCAATAATCTCAAAACAACTATGGTCACAATAAACAAAGAAAATGTCAATAAATCAGATAACTAACAAAAAAAATATTGCACCGTACAGAGAGACACATTAAATCAAACATTATACAAATCACATTTTAATTCACATCATCTAGCACATCGTGTCTTTAAAATCTATAAAGTCACAATTCACATCATAATCTGAATCAAACAATGATAATCATTATCCAAATCTAACATTAATAATCTGAGTTTGAATTATATAATTTAATTTAAGAATATATTATCCAAATCAAACAATGATAATTTAAATTAATTTCATTTAAGAATATATTAATATAATTTAAATTAATATATTCTTATGATACTTTATAATTTATAATTTAAATATTATTATTATTATATTAATAAATTATATAAATAATTTTATTTAAGAATAAATTAATAAATCAGAGTTTGAAAACCAATCAGTAAGGGAAACAAATCAAATCATTATAAGAAACATACCATGTTCCCTTGTTTCAAGTATATCTCTAATTTGAAACATCTTCACTGCTCAAGACAAGTTGACCTCGTACGAATTGGAGCTTCTAAGATGCAAAAGGAATTTAGTAAGTAAAATTTCTAAGCTACTTTTCCAAACTTATACAATTAAAACAGTCGAAGAACTATGTGGCCCATCATAATACATTTGAAAAAGTTATACCTTGTGCAGGTCTGAGTTTTAAGCCTCTGCTACAAATGCTAGTTTTTGCTTTAACTGGACAGACAACAATTTCTCATTGTGGAGGGGTGATTCTAGTTCTTCTTTCTCTTCCTTGAGCATTGCTAGAGTGTGCTCGTCAGTCTCCTCACCTTTGGATTTCTGCATGCACTCAAAACTTAAGTGAAAGAAATAAACCAAATGATACAGAAAATGTGAATCTGAACACATTAAATCTTCAATGGCAGATATATAAAACAGAAGCATTCAAGACATACTCAGAGTATGTGTTTTGTATCAGAGGATTTCAAGTTCAACCATAGATTTTCAATTAAGCTTAAATTGAATTGATATTGAATACAGATTTCGAGTCTCGAGTGTTCTCCTTGCCAGGGTTAGGCAATGAACTACATTTACTGTCCCATACTTGACAGTAATGCATAACTATTTTCACTTAAAAAATAATGCTAAACCATTGAAACATAAGAAAGTTTCGAACTTCAAATTTGGCCATCAATGCAACTATTAGATATAGGTTCACATCACTATCTCAGAAAGAATCTTAGTCAATATAGTCTATGATTTCATGCAAATGCATAACTAGACTTTTTTCGATAAGAAAGGGAGGCCTCATTAAAACCCACTTCATATCCATTGAAATACAAGAAGGTATCTCAATAAACATAGAAAGAAGGAAAAGAGTGTCTCAAATGTATAACTAAACTAAAGACTAATTTATACAATTCAATCTATTTATGTAACAATAGAACTAGAAGCTCAACAGGAAAGAGAAATTATTTAGTAAGAAGTAAGTCTGTAACGTATCCCGGTGGTGGATCAAAGCTGAGCTTTGACCCTCGTCGCCTACTTGCGGTGAGGGGGTGTTTTGTACATTCTAGTTATACCTGACGTCCATTACGTCCATAGGATTATAGAAGAAAAATACATCATTTTTCGGCTATAGATCTTCTCCATTTCTAGGTTTCTAGAAATATCGTTAAATGATACTAACATTTACGATAAACTATTTACTTAATCAGACATTGTTGACAAAAGTTTTTCTCTTATGAAAGAACATTTGAAAGGATATTTCTGGTGATAATAGAACCATACATTGTTTGAAACTTAGATTGCTGCAAACAAAATTCCGTCAACACAAAAAAAAATCTAACAAAAGAGGGTCCAATTATAACTCACCATTTGTTGAAGAAGATTTTGCACCTATAAAAATCAAAGAAATCGTTATCAAACACATAGAGGAAATTAGCAAACCAAAGCAACTTATTACTGTTTTACATCCATTAGATAGTATTATCCGACAAGGACAATCTTAACAGTTCAAAATGAATCAAAATCGACAGTGGTTATGCCACCATTGTAGTAGCATAAACATCATACTTTAAAAGTAGTTCTTTTTTTTTATAGAAGTTGGAGGTCTTATTAAAAACTCTCTTCGTATTCGTTCACATACTAAGAAGTATGTTAACGAACATTGGAAGAAAGAAAAGAGTACCTCAAAGTTTATTAATAATAATACCCATTACAACAAACACCTTAAGCTCATAAAACCTCATCCAAAGTCACAATCGAATCACCTTATTTCTAAATACACCTCCAGCAATAGAATTAAAACAACGCAACAGAACATAATACAAAAGGGACGCAACACCTGCAACCATATAAACTAAATCAAAACACAATTAGAGAGACAAGATCTAATGAGATTCGTCTTCTTCAGGAGTCCAAGAGTTTGGCTTGAATGAAGGCTCTATCTCATGCACCATGATCTTGAAGGAGTTGTCACCAACCTTCAATTCCAACGTCGCATCAATTCTCGCACCAGCCTTTGCGAGGACTTGAATTTTTGGCCGATCAAAGGATGATGGTGACTGACAGCTTTCATCGATTGCTAGTAACTGACCCCAACAATCAACAATGTTCTTGAAAGTATCCCAATTCCATACGTGAAACGGAACACCCTCGCAAACTAACCATACTCGGCGACACTCCATTACCAAACTCTTTGACCAAGCTTCGACTATGGAGAACCACTCTGCGAGAGTCTTTGATTTATCGTTCTCAACACTTCTCAATGAAGCAGAGTCTTCGAAAATCATTAATACTGCATTACCAACAGCTCTCAATAAGGAGAAGCCAGTGAGGCCCTTTGCATGCATTTGTCTAGTGAGATGACCGATTTTAATAAATTCTTTGCACCATCCCACTAGACAATTGCTCAACACCTAAAGTTTTTCTTCATATATAACGCCTTCAGCTTTATAAAGATTCTTCCTCGAATCATCTCCCATCTCGGACTTACGAAAAACACCTGTCGAGGACTTTCTCCAATAGGAATGTCGAGGTTTGAATTTAGCGAAAGAAACTCCAATTTTGTTACCGTCGATATGATAGCCATTCATTTTTGAGATCGCTCTCCTTGCTTCTTCGATTGATGCGAAGCGAATGAAACCAAAGCGAACTCCTTTTGAATTTCTTTTATTTGGAATAAAAGCATCAAGTACCCGACCGTGAGAGCAAAATAAAGATCCAAACCTCTTCCAATGGATCTTCTCTGGTAAATTCTCAATAAATAACTTGTAACATCCAGACTTGTCATTACTGCACCCTTTGTGGTGGACTCCCCGATTCCCTCGTGGACACCATCTACTGCAGACTTTTTAACGCAACACCCAGTTTTAACAGGCACATGAGTACTAGGAGATCCTAGAGAAGCTGGATTTGGCAATGGCAATACTGGATGAACAGAAAAACGTCCATTGTCAAAAGAATCAGAATCAGAAACTAATCCTCTTTTAACAAGATTCTTCCTTGCCATCTCAATGTGCAAAAGAGACTTCAACTTAGCATCAAAAACCATTTTCTGAAGGACATCCTTGGCAGCAACCGCAAATTTTGCATTTGAGAAGAGAGCGAAACCCTTAGGCTTTTCTCCCTTGAAGTTCAATTGCGAATCTTCATAACCTGGAAGCCATCTAAGTAGATTCTGTAGCTCTCTCTCTTTGACGTCTTCAGGCAGACCCATAATGAAGATAGTACGAACCTCGTCACAATTAGAAGGGTGAGATGGCGGAGAAGATGCAGCTGCAGAGGGTGTATGAGCATGGACCGAAGGTCTCTGCTGGAGAGAAGAGTGGATTCCAGCACCCGGCATGTGATGAAAGACTGATGAAGTGAAAAACCCAGATACTTGACGAACTAATCTGGAAAAAAAAATTCCTATAATAAGAGCTCAGAGTTGAATCGACAGTGTCGGAGGAAATCCACCAATAAATGAGTCTGAAGACTGGGACAGCAGAGGAGAAAAGCAGAAGGTTTGGAGCAGTGAACGTCTGTTCTTGCTGAAACTGCTCACTGCAAAACTGCTCACTGCGTCTGTTCTACCGGCGAAGTAAATGAAGTCTACGTATCACCCCTGGATATAAAATTTCCAGAACAAGAGCTCAAAGCTAAATGGGCAGTGTCGGAGGAAATCCACCAATAGATGAGTCTGAAGACTGGGTCGGCAGAGGAGAAAAGCAGAAGGTTTGGAGTAGTGAGAGTCTGTTGCTGAAATTGCGCACTACAAAATCATGGAGAGATACAACTATTCTTGACACTAAGAAATGGGTTATGGTCGCAGAAAGGCTCTGAGTACGGAGGAGATGCGATGTCTGGTGTACGTTCAACGGATGGAGACGAAAACGACCGTGAGCGGCGTTTAGATCTATAACGAATAAGAGTCTTAATCGGAAAACCAAACCCAGAATAGGAAACACCTTGTGCTGGCGATCTTCCCAGGAAAAAACGACTTCAAAACGGTGGTCGGAGTGTGGCGGATGACGGCTGACGATGGCGGCGGACGACTGGTGGTTGTCGGTGGAAAGATGCCTGGGCTCGTGGAAATTTGAATTTTGAATTTTGAAAACGCCTAGGTTTTAAAAGTAGTTCTTTAATCTTACAAAGAAAAGGTTAGGAACTCACACAAACAGTAAAATCAACAGTATTTTGCTTTGACTTGTCCGAATTATAACCATCCTGAAAAAAGTGTAACAGTCAGCTTTCAAATTACATATCATTAGTCGATCAAATCCTCAACTACCTAGAAACTTTACTCCTCTAACAAAATTTACACAAACAATCAGGTTTTTACGAATTTGGGCGAAAACTGCATAGGAACTATGAAAAATCTAAAAAAGAACAAGCAATTGCATGCCATTAATTAAGGTTTCAATCTAAAAAGTACATTAAGACTGATAACAAAGCCCATATTTTAAGCCCCCAACGCCAGCATTTCAAGCATAAACAATTTTAATCCCCAAAAAACAAATATATAATAATTTATAGTTTATAATTTATAGTTTAAATATTAATATTAATATTATGATTTTGATAAATTATACAAATAATTTAATTTCATTTAAGAATAAATTAATAAATCAAATTTTGAAAACCATTCAATTAGGGAAACAAATCAAAACACTATAAGCAATGTACGGAAAATGCTTTATAAAAATATTTTAAATAATATTAGAATAATCTAAATTAATTTAATTTAAGAATTTATTAATATAATTTTATAGAATATGATTGGAAATGTCAGCTTCAAAATATGTGATTTTGTTGATTTATAGCTTATTTGAAGCGCAAAAACATTAGTACTTCCTTACTAGTAGAAGTAACATTTTACCTGGCTTGTACATGCAACAAAATTGCCACTTAGATTCCATGGAGTTTTCTGCAGCTCCAATTCAATGTTTGATGCAGTAGCAAGAGTTGACTCATAGCACTGGTTAGAGTTGTTAGTTGTGTGATTCCTAAATGTTTAAGTCGGTACATACCAGCTTGCATGCTTTCATAAGCACATACCTGTACAAGATTGAGAAAAGAAAAAATCAAGATAGATGAAATATGTGTAAACACATGCATTTCTAACCTCATAGTCTTTATATATTTTCTGTAAATATTACACATATCAAGGATCATGATAGGATAGAAACAAAGCATCTTGTTTTTCATTTCTTTTGTCTAATATATGAAGCAAAAGCATATTCATTTCATATATGCAGAATAAATAAATAAATAAATAAATAAAGGGATAGAAATAAAAACGGTACTTAATGATCTAGCCCTTTGTATTACCACCCAAACTTTCCTTCCGAGAATGGTACTCCGGCATGGAATAATATAGTATCTCTTCCTTCATATTGTTGACCATATGAGAAGCCTATGCAAAAAAAAGAGAGCATAAACAAGAAGAAAGCTTGCTGCAAAATATTGAACATGTAAATTCTAGCCAATAATACCTTCGCAATAGGAGTTATAAACTTAACCATGAATGATTTTACTTTCAACAGTGATGGTCAAAAGGAGTGAATAAAACTGATCACCAAACCCTTGATATAATTTAAATTAGTATATTCTTATAATATTTTATAATCTATAGTTTAAATATTATTATTATTTTATAAATTATACAAATAAATTAATTTAAGAATAAATTAATAAAATTATACCTTGTACATGTCTGCATTAAGCCTCTACATATGCTAGTTCTTGCTTTAGCTGGACAGACAACCATTTCTCATTGTGAAGTGGTGATTCTAGTCCTTCTTTCTCTGCCTTAAGCATTGCTAGAGTGTGCTCGCCAGTCTCCACAACTTTGGATTTCTGCATTAAATCTTCAATGTCAATAATTATTTCATGTAGCCCAACCCCTGGCAATGCAGGAGGGTGGGGGTGCAAGAAAGAAGTCAATCAAATAATAAAAAAAGGGTATTGTTGCTTACTTGAGAACAAGAATTCCATGCCTTAAAGATCTTTCTAGTTAGAACCATTGGCTCAAGTAAGAAAGAAATATCAACTACCGTTGAGCAAAATAGCATCTCCATCTGTAAACAAATCATCCATATTCATAAAAATTGCCACTACTTCATTGGCTTATTTATTCCAAGTTTCAAACAAAAAAGAAAGAGAATTTTAAGGCTAAACCTGTGTTGTTCCTGGATTCAAGGATAGTTACCTTTGTAGATTTAAACATAAATTGGACAGGACAATTAAGGTAAACCAGTGAACCCTTGGTTAGTCCATGAGAACACCAGATAGTTTCACATGTCTTCCATGGATACACCATTTGTTTCATAGTAAACCCTTGAAGCTGTATCAATATCAGGTAAACAAACCCTTGTATAAAAGTAAAATATCATCCATATTTGAAACGTTTCAAAGATTTTAAGTCAAGAAAAAACCAAAATTAAAAGGAACAAAATATGAGAAATTATGAAGAATAAACCTGAATTGAAAGCCTATTATAAACATATTCATGCAATAAAAAAATAACTCATCGATTGTCACATTAAAAAAATAATTTGAATAAAAAAAGGCAGAGTTAACTGAAGAAAGCAAATTGAATCACTAGACCAAAGGCATCAACATGTGAAAACAATGAAAATGGAAGTACATAGAAACTATTTTTACAAACAAATAATACAATGTCCTAAATTTTATTTTTCGTATTTTTTCTTACTAAGCAAACACAGAGAAACGCAACAAAAGAGAAACCAAACCAGACATAAATAAAAGGGAATTGGTCACATGCAGAACTGAGAAACCTTTGCAAATGAAATAACAGGTTCAAAACAACACTAACATGTAATCAGAAATGAAAACTCAAATGTCAACAATTTATTAGATTTAGGTAAAAAAACAAAATCCCTAATCTGTAATCAGAATATAAATCAAATTTTTAAAAAACCCAGAAAAAATTCATCACAAAATATAATCTAACAAAAGTATAAATTAAAAGAAAAATGTAACAGATACAAGAATTGGGTAAAAGAAACTAACCTGAGAATCTAAAGAATTGATTGATATAATCAATGGGCAAGTTTCTTAAATGGGTGATAAGTAGTGCTCAGTTTTTATTTTTATAGATGGGATTTCAACCGTTGGCTTAGGATAAAAGGGTAATTATACCTAAATTCTTATGATATTTATAATATTATTATATTTATAAACTATATAAACAATATAATTTAAGAATAAATTAATTTAATTTAAAAATATATAAATAATATTAGAATTATTTAAATTATTTATGTTAAGAACATATTAATATAATTTAAATCTATAATTTAAATATTAATGTTATTATATAGGGCAGGATCTAATTATACTGTGTAAAACTCTTTTAGTTTATACCATTTTAAGACCAGTAGATGGGAGAAATTAAAGAGTGAAATTAATCGTGGAAAATGAAAAGATATTCACTAAAAAAACGAATTAATCTCAATCTTTGATTTATCTCAATCCAATGGCTCTAAAGATTAAAGCCAACGCTGAATCATAGACTATATTGCATGAGATTAAAGCTCAAGAGATTTTGATCAAAGTCTCGGATCAAAACAGCTCTAATCAAGTTTCTTTTAACCAATGTTGAGTTAAACTTCCCATTTAGCTTCTGCAAAGGCCAAAACTGACCTAATAATTACTAAAGATCCTGATTGAGAACTTTAATGCACCATCTTGTTCCTCTTTAAAGATTATGTATTTTAGTTAAGGGAAGGGGGGAGAGCGGGTTTGGAGACTTGGAAAGCCAAGATTGTGGTGTCCCTAACAGGCACTGCATGAAATATAAGAAGAAAATCCAACCGACATGTAAATGTGCAGAACCTGATTGATATGCAAAATAGCAATTTAATGTATAGGAAATACCTTACAAAATGTTGCAGACACTGGACCATCCTTTTCCGAGGCAGCTAGTTCTTGGATGACCTTCTCCAACCCTTTACTAATGGCTTGCATCTCGTCTGCCAAACATTTCAATTGTACCTGCATGGTAATCAATAATTTTGCTTAACATCACATGGAAAAGGTTAAGCAATTTAAATATGACCTGAAAAGGCCATAAAAATCTTACCTTTGTTGCAGATTCCAAAGTCGCAAGGTCTTTTGGAAAATCTATTAATTCTGGCAACTTTTGGCTCAGGACCTAAAAGTTAGAGGCCGTAAAGAGTAAAGTATAAATCGACATTCTCACATATAATAAGGTATGGTTTGCAATGTCAATAAAAGCATTTTCTACTATGGCAATAAGTTAATGATTGCAAAAGTAAAACAACCCAACATACCATGCATTTTCTGCAATAATTTTCATGATATTAGTAACCTTTAAATTTGAAAATTAGTCTTCAACAAAATTGAAAAAGGATGCAGTGAATGTCTGCACGCATTCAAGCATTTTACTTGGTACAATAAGACAGGCATTCCATCTTGAAACATAAGTGTAGGAGTACAAGAATATTCAAGTTATTCAAACAAATTTAACAGGAAAGATCAGAATCAAGAAAATTAAGGTAGATGGTCTTGTACCTTACAAAGATAATGCATGAGAGTCATCTTTTTATTCCGAGCTCGTGTATCTGTGAGTTTAAGGAGACTATCCAACCGAAAACCAACAGCAGAACCTGTGGGGACGAACCATAAATTTCTGAAATGTTTGGAGCAAATTGATGCTTCTTGAAAAATTTGTACAGATATGACATCTAGGGATTCGATTTCTATTCTTAGCAGTTAAGGTAAAAATACAGGATTACAGGACCGTGTTAAACATTTAAGAGACTCAATTAACAATAAGAAAACAGTGAAAATACACAACTCATTCAAGAAGAATAACAGAAGGCAAATCAGAAGTGAAAAGACTGACCTTGTTTCCCATTAACAAATTTATCTAAGCAGAATGGGATACAAAAAGATGACTAAAATAAGATAGTTCTTCATCTATTAATAAAATATACCTCCTCAGTTAAATCACTCACCCCTAGCAGTTCCTTGGTTCAAAGCATTTCCCAGAGAAAGAATAGTTTGCATGATCCTTTTCAATTTGACCGAATTCCTCACCTGGTGAATGCATTGGTGAAATGGTTTAAATGACTAAAATCTTCAGGAGAAATAATACCTTTAATTGGAAAAGCTAATTTATGTCCAAAAAAAGCTTAACTTGCCTCTCCAACAGCAGAGTTTACAATGTCCAAACTATTTCTAAGATCAGAAACCTGCAAAGGTGCAAGAAGCACCAATTAGGTGACAACAACAGTAGAAAGCATCTCATACCAATCTGAGTACACAGGTTCTCCTCATACCTGGGAATAAAATTGTATTTTGAATAAGAAAACTCTTAGCTTAGACTCTACTGGTGGCACTGTCATCAATTCTAGGAAAAACTGTCACCAAATACTGAGCAAGTAATCAGATCATAGATCGAATCAAACAATGATAATCACAGTCTGTATATTATGTAAATGATAATGCACCCATACACCTTACACACCGTCCGAAACGTATGTTCCATACAACCACTAACTACAACACACCATCCGAAGTAGGGTCTACCACAAAGACAAAGGCCACTTAATTCGAAGTGATTTTCAACACATCAAGTGAATACACTAAACTTCCCCTATCAATCCAAACCCAATATAACATGATAAAATATTTCATTCGAATTTTGATCTAATCCGAATGCAAAATATTACATATACAAATAATCTAAATGCATCTCATAAATTCTAAATCTGATATATCAACATATTTTACATAACACTTTTCAAACAACAAATAATAATAATAATAATATTCTAAAACAAGCAATAATAATCATTTTTCGAATGTTATGCAAATAATCATGCACCCTTACACCTTACAAATCATCCAAATTTGGGTCTGCCACAAAGGCAGAGGCCACTGAATCCAAAGTGACATCCTTATATAACTTGACAACATATATCATCAGAATTCTAATTTTATCCGAATGAATAAATATTACATATATAAATAATCCAAATGCATTGCCTAATTTCTAAGTTCGATATATCAACATTTCACAAGACATTTTCCAAACAAAATACCATACAATCAATAATCTCAAAACAACTATGGTCACAATAAACAAAGAAAATGTCAATCAATCAGATAACTAACAAAAAAAATATTGCACCGTACAGAGAGACACATTAAATCAAACATTATACAAATCACATTTTAATTCACATCATCTAGCACATCGTGTCTTTAAAATCTATAAAGTCACAATTCACATCATAATCTGAATCAAACAATGATAATCATTATCCAAATCTAACCTTAATAATCTGAGTTTGAATTATATAATTTAATTTAAGAATATATTATCCAAATCAAACAATGATAATTTAAATTAATTTCATTTAAGAATATATTAATATAATTTAAATTAATATATTCTTATGATACTTTATAATTTATAATTTAAATATTATTATTATTATATAAATAAATTATATAAATAATTTTATTTAAGAATAAATTAATAAATCAGAGTTTGAAAACCAATCAGTAAGGGAAACAAATCAAATCATTATAAGAAACATACCATTGTTCCCTTGTTTCAAGTATATCTCTAACCTCATAGTCTTTATATATTTTCTCTAAATATTACACATATCAAGGATCATGATAGGATAGAAACAAAGCATCTTGTTTTTCATTTCTTTTGTCTAATATATGAAGCAAAAGCATATTCATTTCATATATGCAGAATAAATAAATAAATAAATAAATAAAGGGATAGAAATAAAAAACGGTACTTAATGATCTAGCCCTTTGTATTACCACCCAAACTTTCCTTCCGAGAATGGTACTCCGGCATGGAATAATATGGTATCTCTTCCTTCATATTGTTGACCATGTGAGAAGCCTATGCGAAAAAAAGAGAGCATAAACAACAAGAAAGCTTGCTGCAAAATATTGAACATGCAAAATAACTCATCGATTGTCACATTAAAAAAATAATTTGAATAAAAAAAGGCAGAGTTAACTGAAGAAAGAAAATTGAATCACTAGACCAAAGGCATCAACATGTGAAAACAATGAAAATGGAAGTACATAGAAACTATTTTTACAAACAAATAATACAATATCCTAAATTTTATTTTTCGTATTTTTTCTTACTAAGCAAACACAGAGAAACGCAACAAAAGAGAAACCATACCAGACATAAATGAAAGGGAATTGGTCACATGCAGAACTGAGAAACCTTTGCAAATGAAATAACAAGTTCAAAACAACACTAACATGTAATCAGACATGAAAACTCAAATGTCAACAATTTATTAGATTTAGGTAAAAAAACAAAATCCCTAATCTGTAATCAGAATATAAATCAAATTTTTAAAAAAACCCAAAAAAAATTCATCACAAAATATAATCTAACAAAAGTATAAATTAAAAGAAAAATGTAACAGATATAAGAATTGGGTAAAAGAAACTAACCTGAGAATCTAAAGAATTGATTGATATAATCAATGGGCAAGTTTCTTAAATGGGTGATAAGTAGTGCTCAGTTTTTATTTTTATAGATGGGATTTCAACCGTTGGCTTAGGATAAAAGGGTAATTATACCTAAATTCTTATGATATTTATAATATTATTATATTTATAATCTATATAAACAATATAATTTAAGAATAAATTAATTTAATTTAAAAATATTTAAATAATATTAGAATAATTTAAATTATTTATGTTAAGAACATATTAATATAATTTAAATCTATAATTTGAATATTAATATTATTATATAGGGCAGGATCTAATTATACTGTGTAAAACTCTTTTAGTTTATACCATTTTAAGACCAGTAGATGGGAGAAATTAAAGAGTGAAATTAATTGTGGAAAATGAAAAGATATTCACTAAAAATGAATTAATCTCAATCTTTGATTTATCTCAATCCAATGGCTCTAAAAATGTGTAAAACTAAAAGAGTTTTACATACTATAAATGGATCCTAATCCTTATTATATTTAAAAATTATATAAATTAATTAATTTAATTTAAGAATAAATTATATAAAAATATTTAAATAATATTATAATAATTTAAACAATTTAATTTAAGAATATATTAATATAATTTAAAATTATAATTTAAATATTAATATTATTATATGGGGGCAAAATCCAATTATAGTGTGTAAAACTCTTTAATTTTACATCATTTTAGGATCATTGGATGAAAGAAATTAAAGACTAAGATTAACCATGGAAAATGAACAGATATATACTAAAAAACATATTAATCTCATCCTTTGATTTCTCTCAATCCAATGAGACTAAAAAACTGCAAACCTAAAAGAGTTTTACACAATATAAGTGGATCCTAATCCTTATATATTTATAAATTAATTAATTTAATTTATGATATTTTAATTTAAATAAATAATATTATAGTAAATGTCGAGGATTTTCCTAATGTGAATGAAAAAGCAAAAATGCATAAGGACAATAAATTGTGACACTTACATTTTCTTCAACTATAGAGCTGAGAAACAGAGAACCAATTTGTCGCTCGATTCACAAAGATTCCTTTTCTTCTGCCTATTGACTTCTTTTCCTCTAGGATATTCCTTGTTGTGAACTGGCAAATGTCTACAAATGAAGCAATAACTTAATGAAATTTCCATGAGCATGAAAAGGTGAAGTTTGTAAAGAAACTAGAATAAACTGGATGAAACTTCAACATACCCTCTTAAAACACTTGTTTTTCTACTTCCTTGAGATTCTGACTCTTCATTAGGTAACTTAGAAGAAGCATGGAGAGGGCACAACATTACAAAGTTATCCTATTGTGATCCAAAATAAATATACACTCGTTAACAAGGAACGAGTCTTTAACTTCCCAAAAAATCATATGAAGTCCAGAAAACTGCCCAATCTGTATCGCTTACAGTATCCCACCGGCATTGTGAGACTAATTTTGCACAGGGAACATGGAAACTTTTATGACAACTCTTTTCGAAACAGCCAAACGCTGCACCTTTGAGTCCGCAACAGGAGCATTTTATTTTTCGACTTCTGGAGTTCATTTTCAAAATAAACATTAGGAGCCCTGAAAAAAATAACATTATTATATATTAAAATTATCGAAACTGTACCGAAAGAGCATATTCGGTTATGAACACTTTTACCATTCACTGCAGTTCTTGTGCGAATGTATGACCTTAAAGCCACCATTGTAATCTTGAGGTACAGGTCTACCTTCATAGCAATTAACCATCTCTCCTGTAGCCTGCAATTTTATATAGCAAATAAACTTCATCAATTTGATTGAAAAGATGGGCAATTTTAGTCATATCATAGACTTTACAGGAAATACTAAACCTCAAAGTCTTCTATTGAAAGACAAAAAACATTGTGTTTTATTTGTAATGGTCTCACATTTACACAAGGTCGCTTCATTTGCTAAAGGCAACTTATTTACTGTTGAACCATGACCATATGAAATTCCAACAGTGGGACTCCCATTAACCTTTTCATTTAGTCTTTCTAAAGCCATATTACTATTTCCTTGCTGCTGTTGATCTTCAGCCAACACACTTTTTGTGTCACCACTAAAAGAAACTTTCATCTTTTTCTTACAACTTGAGGTTTTTTCACTTTTCAAACTTGTAGTCAACTTTACTGCCCAAGCACGTTTAATTGATCCTTTTCTAACCTGTTTTGCACCACTTTCATGAGCCAAGGGAGTGGAGTGGGAAATGAGGACTTCTGTTTAATCATATTTTCATTTGTCAGACTTCATTAGATAAAAGAACCTATTACTGCCAGTGCAAAGATAGATAAAAGAGCTCATTAACTATTAACATCAGATCAAAAGACAAATGATGAAAACTTAATTAGATAACTTCAAGAATTCTCAGAATGACAACAACAGAACTAACACATGAACAATATACCCTGTAATCAGGGATAGTATTAAGGTCATAGAGCTTTCTGTTTTTCAAATAAACGGTCAACTCTGAAGTTTGGCATTGTAGGTTTCAAATGAGCCATTAGGAAACTCCAAATGAATCATGTAGCATCCTTTATTCATTTAAGAGGATTTTGTAGGCAAGGAGAGCATAATGATGTCACTGTCATCAAGCCTAGACTAGAGAGTAAACAAGAACGTCCCAAAGGTTTAAGGCTTGAGCCTTGTCAAGTTTATTTGTTAAAAGATTACGATGCACGATAATGCTTAACATACTTCAAATATTAAGTGATATGTACGTCTACTTACCATGAGAAGCTGAGAAAGGTATAGTGTATTTCATTTGTATAACATGACGTATTTCTGGTTAAATCTTAAAACTCTTGATGTTGCCATCAGAATCTCCAACATACCTGCAAATTTAGAAATTAAATCGATATGAAAAATTCAATTGTCGCATGTGCTCTCTTGAAAGTTGAAATAACCTACAGTAGAGCAAAGAACCGAAGCTAGACTTGCATGTCGGGACTAGTTTGCATAACTGCAAAAGAAGTAATTTCTTCTTTAAAGACATATACATGAGACAAGAGCCTCTTTTCCGAGTCCCATACCTACTTTACAATTTCCATAAAAATTAATTCCCATATGAAAGAGAGAAAATAAGACATATTTATAGGTAAAGTATAGAGCAAGAAGACATATTTGTTTGTAAAAGTAGACATATACATAGAAACTACTTTTACAAACAAATAATATAAAAATACAATGTCCTAAATTTTATTTCTAATAATTTTTCTTAGAAAGCAAAGACATAGCAAAACATAAAAAGAGAAACAAAACCAGGCATACATGAAAATGAATTGGTCACATGTAGAACCGACAAACCTTTACAAATAAAACAACACTAACATGTAATCAGAAAAGAAAACCCAAAATGTCAACAATTTATTAGATTTAGGTAAAAAACAAAATCCCAAATATATAATCAGAAAATAAATCAAATTTAAAAAAAAAACTAAAAAAATCAAGAAACATGGCCACATACAACTTACTATCACTCTCAATAATCAACCGTCTCTTAGAGCACCAGCTAGAAGATTCAAAGAAAATTAAACCATGTTTAATGGCCTTAAATTCCATTAAAGGACCCAGACCAGCAGCTTCTTGAAAAGATCCTAACACTGTGCAACACTCGTCTCTTAAAATCCTGCCTAAATCGCAAGCCTTCCAATCACCATTAATAGCAGCATCCACGTTCAGCTTTAGAAATCCCGTAGGGGGATGGGACCAAAAAATTTTATTTACTATCAGACATTTTGGAAATCCCATGGGGTCCATCACAAAAACATATACCATTAATTTCAAAATTCTAAGTGACATTTACCCCGTCATATGAATTCACTGAACTTCTCTTATCAATCCAAGCCTTATATAACATGATAATACATTTCATTCAAATTCTTATCAGATACAAATGTAAGAATATTATATATACAAATAATTCGAATGCATCGCATAAATTCTGAGTGCAATATATCTACATATTTACATAACGTTTTTCGAGCAAAATACCAAACAACTAATAATCGCAAAACAATAAATCTCGCAATAAACAAAGAAAATGACACCCAATCAAAAAAAACTCACAAACCAAATATAACACCCTATAGGAACACACCTTGACAAAATCAAACAACGATAATCATATTCAAAATATTATGCAAATACTCATAGACCCATACACCTTACAGACCATTCAAAGTGGGGCTTGACACAAAGGAAAAGGCCATTGAATTTAAAGTGATATTCACTATGTCGAGTGAATACATTGAACTATCAATCAAGACTCAATATAACATGATAAGATGTTTCACTCGAACACTAAATGATCCAAATGTAAAAAAATTAAATATAAAAATAATTCAAATGCATCGCATAAATTCCAAGTCCGATATATCAACATATTTCACACAACATTTTCTGAACAAAATATCAAATAATCATTAATCGTAAAATATTCATGCACGCAATAAATAAATAAAAAATTAATTAATCAGATAACTCACAAACAAAATATAACACCCTATAAATACACACCTTGACAAAATATTCTAGCAGCGACCAACAATTCCCAATCTTTGAAGTGTAAAATCACAATTCACATCATAGCCCGAAACAACAATAAAAAACATATTCCAAATTAAACATTAATAATCAGAGTCTGAATACTATGCAAACGATCATACACACATACAACTTATTGTTCAAAGAGTAAAGTCCGAGAACCACTCTAATTATAACACACCATCCGAAGTGTTGTCCACCAAAAAGGCATATGACCCTGAATCTAAAGTTACATTCACCCTATGGAGTGAATACACTAAAACTTCCGTATCAATCCCAACCCAATATAAATTGATAACATATTTCATCTAAATGGAAGAATATTACATATACAAATAATACAAATGCACCGCATAAATTCTATGTCTGAAATATAAAAATATTTCACAAAACATTTTCCAAACAAAAAAAAAACAATCATGCTCATAATAAACAAAAAAAATGTCAGTCAATTACATAACTCAGAAACAAAATACAACACCCTAGAGAGATACACCGTGAAAAAATATTATAACAACGACCAACGATTTGCACAATATCTTTAAAAAGCATAAAATCACAATTCATATCATAGTCCATATCAACCAATAATAATTATAATCCAAATCAAACATTAATCAGTCCTAATATTATGCAAATGCTCATGCACCCATACGACTTACGCATCGTTCGAAAAGTAAGTTTTCAGAACCACTCTAACTCCAATAGACCATCCAAAGTACGATTCGCTACAAAAGCATAAACCCCTGAATTCGAAGTGAATTTCACCCCATCGAATAAATACACGAAACTTCCCTTATCAATCTCAACCCAATAAAAAATTATAACAAATTTCATCTGAGTGTAAGCATATTACCTATACAAATAATCCGAATACATCACATAAATTCTAAGTATGATATATCAATTATTTCACGTAGCATTTTTCGAACAAAATACCAGACAACAAATAATCGCAAAACAATCATTATCGTAATAAACAGTGAAAATGTAAGTCAATCAGAAACCTCACAAACAAAGTATAACATCCTATAGTGACACACCTTGACAAAAATATTCACACGGTGTCTTTAAAGTGCATAAAGTCACAATTCACATCATAGATCGAATCAAACAATGATAATCACAGTCTGAATATTATGTAAATGATAATGCACCCATACGCCTTACACACCGTCCGAAACGTATGTTCCATAGAACCACTAACTACAACACACCATCCGAAGTAGGATCCGCCACAAAGACAAAGGCTACTTAATTCGAAGTGACATTCAACACATCAAGTGAATACACTAAACTTCCCCTATCAATCCAAACCCAATATAACATGATAAAATATTTCATTCGAATTTTGATCTAATCCGAATGTAAATATTACATATACAAATAATCTAAATGCATCGCATAAATTCTAAATCTGATATATCAACATATTTCACATAACATTTTTCAAACAACAAATAATAATAATAATAATAATCTAAAACAAGCAATAATAATCATTGTTCGAATATTATGCAAATAATCATGCACCGGTACACCTTACAAATCATCCGAAGTTGGGTCTGCCACAAAGGCTGAGGCCACTGAATCCAAAGTGACATCCTTATATAACTTGACAACATATATCATTAGAATTCTAATTTTATCCGAATGTAAGAATATAACATATATAAATAATCCAAATGCATTGCCTAATTTCTAAGTTCGATATATCAACATTTCACAAGACATTTTCCAAACAAAATACCATACAATCAATAATCTCAAAACAATTATGCTCACAATAAACAAAGAAAATGTCAATCAATCAGATAACTAACAAAAAAAATATTGCACCCTATAGAGAGACACATTGAATCAAACATTATACAAATCACATCATCTAACACATCATGTCTTTAAAATCTATAAAGTCACAATTCACATCATAATTCGAATCAAACAATGATAATCATTATCCAAATCAAACATTAATAATCCGAGTTTGAATTATATAATTTAATTTAAGAATAAATTATCCAAATCAAACAATGATAATCATTATCCAAATGAAACAATGATAATTTAAATTAATTTCATTTAAGAATATATTAATATAATTTAAATTAATGTATTCTTATGATATTTTATAATTTATAATTTAAATATTATTATTATTATATTAATAAATTATATAAATAATTTAATTTAAGAATAAATTAATAAATCAGAGTTTGAAAAACCAATCAGTAAGGGAAACAAATCAAAACATTATAAGCAACGTACCATTGTTCTCTTGTTTCAAGTATATCTCTAATTTGAAACATCTTCACTGCTCAAGACAAGTTGATCGCATACGGATTGGAGCTCCTAAGATGCAAAAGGAATTTAGTAAGTAAATTTTCTAAGCTACTTTTCCAAACTTATACAATTAAAACAGTCGAAGAACTATGTGGCCCATCATAATACATCTAAAAAAGCTATACCTTGTGCATGTCTTCTTTAAGCCTATGCTACATATGCTAGTTTTTGCTTTAACTGGACATACAACAATTTCTCATTGTGGAAGGGTGATTCTAGTTCTTCTTTCTCTGCCTTGAGCATTGCTAGAGTGTGCTCGCCAGTCTCCTCACCTTTGGATTTCTAGAGTGTGTTTTAATTAATATTATAATAATTTAAATTTAAGAATTTATTAATATAATTTTAAATTTATAATTTAAATAATATTATATGGGGCAAGATCTAATTACACTATGTAAAAATATTTTAGTTTTACACCATTTTAGGACCATTGGATGAAAGAAATTAAAGAATGAGATTAACCGTGGAAAATGAACAGATATTCACTAAAAAAACGAGTTAGTCTCAACCTTTGATTTCTCTAAATCCAATGGCACTAAAAAAGTGTAAAACTAAAAGAGTTTTGCGCAGTGTAAATGAATCCTAATCCTTAATGTATTCATAAATTATATAAATTAATTAATTTATATAAAAATTATATAAAAATATTTTAAATAATATTAGAAAATTTTAATTTAAGAATATATTAACATAATTTCAATTAATATAATCTTATGATATTTTATAATTTATAATTTATAAATAATTTAATTTTAAAATAAATTAATAAAACTATACCTCGTACAGGTTTTTGTTTTAAGCCTTTGCATATGCTAGTTCTTGCTTTAACTGGGCAGACAACAATTTCTCATTGTGGAATGGTGATTCTAGTTCTTTCTTCTCTTCCTTGAGCATTGCTAGAGTGTGCTCGTAATGTCTCCTCACCTCAGGATTTCTGCATACACTCTAAACTTTAAGTGAAATAAATAAACCTAACGATACAGAAAATGAGAATGAACCCATTAAATCTTCAATGTCAGATATATAAAATAAAAGCATTCAAGACATTCACAGAGTGTGTTTTGTATCAGAAGATTTCAAGTTCAGCCACATGGATTTATCTTGAAAATTGCAAAACCAGGAGAATAAAAATGTGACAAACAACAAGCAACCTATCACTAAGGCCTTGCTAAGCATCCAACCTAAAAATCACTTAGAAATAGGCAAAGAAATCCCAACCTAAAAGTGGAGATGCAATAAACATCAAAACTACATTTACGATGTACCATTTTTCATTGGAGCAGACACAATAGTTCTCAGTCTGAAACTACTTATCATGCAACAAACTTCCCAAAGTTTAACAAATATGATGCCTTAAATTAACAATTCGTTAGCATCAAAAACTTATGTTCATAAACATACATTTTATTCCATGCATAAACATGATGTGCCTAATTTCACACATACGATTATCACAACCCAAATCATCCACTCTCAACTTATATAATAACTTTTTCCAATTATTCACCCAAAACCCAGTAGGTTAACATTAAATACGCATCCACGGAATTAATTTCATAGAAAGTTTAAATTACAGAGAAAACTATGCAAAACCTAAGATCCTGACAACAAAAAGGTTGTCATATGGCATTTGTTTGTTCCGGGGAAAAATCACCCCTTAAACCACATATATAATTTATAGATTTAACTCTTTTGGCAAGAAAGTCAATGGTAGTCTATTTAATTAAAAATATATATGTAAAACACATAATAAACTCGAGCATCCAATCTTTATTTATATAAGGATAAATTTTGTGGAATTAAAGAGATTAAAAGACAATGAGTGAATATTACCTTTGCTACATCTTTCAACACCGAAAAGGTTGCATCTCTGACATGGGATCCAACCATTAAGACACTACAATTCAAATTCACAACATTCCAATAGTAATAGCATTTAAATAATAATAGGATAAAAAACAGAGCATCTCCTCCTATATGATTTTATAAAGACAAAGTAAAATGTTTCAGACCATTACTAGATGATGACCATCACAGAGTTCAGTTGCCATTAAAAGGAAGGAAGATTCATATATTATTTATTCAAATTGTTTTGGATACTTGAGTAGAAAATTTTACTAAATGCACTTAGCTAGCATTGCCGAAAGCAAGAGAAAACTTACATTAGAAAACCCTTCATCATCAGAATCCTTCATATCACTGAAAGAGGGAAGTTCAGGCGGTGCTGTGTACACACATTGATCGCTGTCCGTGAGCTGACTTACCATGAGAAGCTGAGAAAGGTATAGTGTATTTCATTTGTATAACATGAAGTACTTCTTGTTCAATCTTAAAAACCTTGATGTTGCCATCAGAATCTCCAACATACCTGCAAATTCAGAGAGAAAAGAAGACATATTTATAGGTAAACTATAGAGAAAGAAAACATAGGCAATACTGATTCTGATGACACTAAAAGTAGATTACTCTCATATCTAATATGATAGAATCAGCAATTAACCAAGCAAGTAACTTGCTTCAATATGGTTCTTGAAATTTACATTGATATATTAAGGATGCCTTGATTCTGGACAAAAATTAAGTACCTTGAAATAACTTTAAAAAAAAGTTTTACAAGGAAAAAAAATACTGATATAGCATTATTAATGATAGTATCAAGAAATCCAGATTGAGAAATATAGCATCATAAACATGTTAAACTGTCACGTTTCTTTCTCATGTGATAATTAATCAGATATGACCTGCCTTTAGTTGCATCAAGTCCATATTAATCTGTTCAACAGAGGTAACAAAAGCATACCTTAAACAGTAAGTGCATAGACAGCAAGGTAAACGATGATACCTTTTCTGATTGAAGTTGATTATTTACTGTCAAAGTGAACTGTGCATATCCACTCCAGCAGGGTAGACTTTCTGGGTCGGCAACATCCAAATACATAGACAAATGATCCACGTTGTAATCAAGAAAATCAAGAACACTGAGGTATGCAATTGTATTAAAGACTAAACTATCATCGCCAAAACAGAAAATCAAGGGGGAAAGTGTAAGTACTATCAAAAAGACTAAACTATCATCGCCAAAACAGAAAATCAAGGGGGAAGTGTAAGTACTATCAAAAAGGAATGAGCAGTGTACCATTTAAAACCATCAACGATAAAATCATATGAGAAAATCAAGGGATTGGGACTCTATTAACAAATCGAGAAGTAAAATCACAACAAAATAAAACACTGTTCTTCATCTTCTTGTCGCTGAAAAATAAAGAGTAATCAAGAAAAATTCAAAAATAACTAAATCATAAGCAGTAGAAACCGTAAAAAATACGAAAGGCCAACTGAAGATATAGCAACGAGATGCTTGTCGTTCGAGAGTGTAATTGGAGAGTTTGAGATGGAACAAAGAGAGGATATGATAGCGGGTGAGAGAAATGTTAGGGTTTGAAAACAGAAGTAATTTTACTTCAAATTCACAACATTCCAATAGTAATAGCATTTAAATAATAATAGGATAAAAAACAGAGCATCTCCTCCTATATGATTTTATAAAGACAAAGTAAAATGTTTCAGACCATTACTAGATGATGACCATCACAGAGTTCAGTTGCCATTAAAAGGAAGGAAGATTCATATATTATTTATTCAAATTGTTTTGGATACTTGAGTAGAAAATTTTACTAAATGCACTTAGCTAGCATTGCCGAAAGCAAGAGAAAACTTACATTAGAAAACCCTTCATCATCAGAATCCTTCATATCACTGAAAGAGGGAAGTTCAGGCGGTGCTGTGTACACACATTGATCGCTGTCCGTGAGCTGACTTACCATGAGAAGCTGAGAAAGGTATAGTGTATTTCATTTGTATAACATGAAGTACTTCTTGTTCAATCTTAAAAACCTTGATGTTGCCATCAGAATCTCCAACATACCTGCAAATTCAGAGAGAAAAGAAGACATATTTATAGGTAAACTATAGAGAAAGAAAACATAGGCAATACTGATTCTGATGACACTAAAAGTAGATTACTCTCATATCTAATATGATAGAATCAGCAATTAACCAAGCAAGTAACTTGCTTCAATATGGTTCTTGAAATTTACATTGATATATTAAGGATGCCTTGATTCTGGACAAAAATTAAGTACCTTGAAATAACTTTAAAAAAAAGTTTTACAAGGAAAAAAAATACTGATATAGCATTATTAATGATAGTATCAAGAAATCCAGATTGAGAAATATAGCATCATAAACATGTTAAACTGTCACGTTTCTTTCTCATGTGATAATTAATCAGATATGACCTGCCTTTAGTTGCATCAAGTCCATATTAATCTGTTCAACAGAGGTAACAAAAGCATACCTTAAACGGTAAGTGCATAGACAGCAAGGTAAACGATGATACCTTTTCTGATTGAAGTTGATTATTTACTGTCAAAGTGAACTGTGCATATCCACTCCAGCAGGGTAGACTTTCTGGGTCGGCAACATCCAAATACATAGACAAATGATCCACGTTGTAATCAAGAAAATCAAGAACACTGAGGTATGCAATTGTATTAAAGACTAAACTATCATCGCCAAAACAGAAAATCAAGGGGGAAAGTGTAAGTACTATCAAAAAGGAATGAGCAGTGTACCATTTAAAACCATCAACGATAAAATCATATGAGAAAATCAAGGGATTGGGACTCTATTAACAAATCGAGAAGTAAAATCACAACAAAATAAAACACTGTTCTTCATCTTCTTGTCGCTGAAAAATAAAGAGTAATCAAGAAAAATTCAAAAATAACTAAATCATAAGCAGTAGAAACCGTAAAAAATACGAAAGGCCAAATGAAGATATAGCAACGAGATTCTTGTCGTTCGAGAGTGTAATTGGAGAGTTTGAGATGGAACAAAGAGAGGATATGATAGCGGGTGAGAGAAATGTTAGGGTTTGAAAACAGAAGTAATTTTACCTGAGATGGGCGGGATTGCGGGAATAAATAGTCAAATTTTTATTTATTTACCTAAGATAGATCAAAAAAAAAATAGTCGTTGCAAAGGAGCGTAAAATTTGAAATTTAAAATATTTTTATTTGATTTATTTACTTTTCTTTAAAATTATCTCTTTTATTTACGAATAAAATTTGATTTTTTTAATCGATTATCTATGAATTTTAGTTTGATTAATTTCATTTCTTCTTTTTCATTTTGATTTTAAAGTTATTTTCAAAAACAAATTAATAAAAAACTTTAATATATGATTTTAAATATTATTTAATAAAGATTATTTTTTGTCAAAAATATTTTAATATTTTTTTGACGATGACGAATCGACGTTTTATACCTCAGGAACCCTATGATGAAAATTGTGATCCCACACGATTTCGACGGTCAATCAGTGGTAACTACGACAACACATGATTGAGAAGGTGACAGGGACTATGTCGGTGGCGATGGCGATGGATTAGGATTAAGATTAAGATTTGGGGATTTTAGAGATATGGGGCTTCTTTATAATTTAAGAGAAATTATGATTTTTTTTATAAATATGTTAATATTTTTTAAAAATAAATTTTAAAATTATTAGATTGTGACATGTGTCACTTGACAGAAGAAATAAACGCCGTTCACGGCCCGAACACCTAAATTGGTAACGTTGGACACCGGAAGCATTCAAAAAATAGTTTAGACACCTTTTATAAAAATATTATAGTTTGGACACTTATTTTGTATTAAACCTTATTCATTTCTCAGCAAAATACAAAATCTGGAAAAAAAACAGTACAAAACAACAAAACTAAACACATTAAGCCACAAGCACCATACAACTCGAGAAACAAGAAGTACAGCAGGGATAAAGGAGTGTTTTATACATATAGATATACGTGTATACATACATGTGTCATACTATATACAATTGTAGTTATATTACATAAAATAGTTTTTAAAGGAGTGTTTTGTAATTTATAATATATGAATTAAACCTATAATTTATATTATCCCTATATCATTCTATTGAATTTTAGAATTTAAAGAACAAATAAATAAGATTACTTTAATTATAATATGTGAATTAAACCCACGATTTATTCATGATAAAGAAACTAAAAAAAGATTTAGACCAATAATTTGTTTCATTACAATTATTGATCTAATTCATTGATAAACAAAGGAATAGTTTAATAATTCTCATGAAACTCGTGCCTTGGTGGTGTTGAGGGTAGTTTCAATCAAACATCGTTGTGTACATATGATTTTATATTAAGAGATAAATTTAAATTTATAAAATTTTAAGAGTCGAAAATATTTTTTTAATAATAAATAAATAAAATCTAAAATATACAATAATTTTAAATTTTAAAAGATAATTGCCTCATCTACACCGTCTAAATCCGTCCCTAATTGCTTATTAATATTATCAAAATCTCTGTAATAAAATTCTTTAATTTATAAACAATTTGTCAATCGGTCAAAGGAGGGACAACATCGAAAGTTGAAAATATTTGTACTAATTCATGTTTATCTACAAGCCAGCATCATTCCAAATTCGCCTCTTCACGAGCTGGAAAACAAATCACCATTAACAAATCACCGTTGAAATCCACCGGTTTGTGTCGCCACCTTCACACCGCCGTCGATCGTCTGACATCTGTAGGGTCAAGCGGCTCCCGATACCGCTAGCATAAAAAATAAAATTAAGAATAGGACCTGCGGTTGGAGGAATCTGGGAGTATTAAAAAAAAGAGTTTAGTGGAAACTTATAAACAATATCCAATCACGTGCTTCCACTTGTAACTCCGCCGGCGGCTGTTGTTATCTTTACCATCGTCGGTGTCCACTTGGGAGGAGAATAAACAGGATCATTTTTAAGGAGGGAGGTTCCGAATCAGGATCATTATTAGCCAAACTACAGAGCATTTATTGATAATAGTAGTATTTTATCTCTTTGGAATTTTAAATACGATGTCGTTTTACGGCGGCGGAGGAAGGGAACGGATTCGTCAATGTCCTCGAACTTTGTAGGATCCAGAATCGAAGACGAGGACGAGAAGAAGGGATTGTTCTCGAGTCCCAGGAAAGAGAGGAATACTTCTCAGAAATGGTTGTGATGGGACAGTTGTTGTTGGTTCATTGGTTTTGTGTGTTCGATGTGGTGGCTCTTGTTATTGTTGTACAACACAATGCCCGCTTTGATCCCTCAATACGTGACGGAGGCGATAACCGGGTCGTTGACCGACCCACCGAGTGTTAAGTTGAGGAAAGAGGGCTTGACGGTGAATCATCCCGTGGTGTTCGTCCCTGGGATTGTGACCGGTGGGCTCGAGCTATGGGAAGGACACCAATGTGCTGAAGGCTTGTTTAGGAAACGTCTTTGGGGTGGAACCTTTGGGGAATTGTATAAAAGGTACCATTAACTTTTGTCCCCTTCTTTTTTTCCTTTTGTTTTCCCTTTCTAGGTTTTGCATAAAAGGTATCATTGGCCTTGGGAAGGCCACCAGTGTTCTTTTCTGATCTTGATTTAGGTTGAAAGTTATTAGAGAAAGTTCCTCAAAGCTTACTGATTTGCACAAGAAAATATTGCTTAATTGATTTCTATAGTTGAAGCCTTCTAATTGTTGCAAATGCTTTTTCCTTTTGTTTTATGTTTGATTATGGGGCATTGGAAATGCATCTCTGGTTACTCTTTTCTGCAACTTGATCACTGTCGTGCTGTGTGGATTAGAATACACTTCAATCATTGGTGTTCTGGGCAAGGAGTGGGAACCTGCTTTTTCCTCGTAACAATCTTTGCATTTGGTGTGTTTTCTAGCTAGAGCATCTCAATAGATAGTTATAAAAAACATGTGTTGGTATGGCGAATCTTATACTCTTGCGAAGAAAAATACTACTTAAACTCTCCGTAGGTCTTATTGAACTTTGTTGTTTAGAGCCAACTCAGGAGTTTCCCTGTTTTATGATATCATTACCCTTTATAAATGTTGGGTTGCTTCAAGTTTTGAAGAAGGCCAACCTGTCTTTCCAATGTGCGATGTCTATGTAGTTTCTGGCTATTTGATCGTTGAAGTAATACTGCATTCTCTTGACATCCAATTCCTTCTTGGTTTTGCTTTCTGAAGTTTTCTGATCAATGCTTCGTCTGTTTGAATATGGTTGCTATGCTGACTTTAAACTTCAACATTGTTCTTTTTTATTTAATGAAAATGCCATTAGAAGATCGGAAATTGTTCTAACTTAGACCTGTTATTGCTTTCTACCCTTATCTTTTAACTATTTGCAGAAGTTTTGTCATCCATGAAGTTTAATAAAGTTTATTTCCCCACTGCTCTTCCAATTTCATTGTAGACCATTATGCTGGGCTCAGCACATGTCACTCGATAATGAAACTGGACTGGACCCTCCGGGTATAAGGGTCAGACCAGTATCTGGATTGTGGCAGCTGATTATTTTGCAGCAGGATATTTTGTTTGGGCTGTGTTAATTGCTAATTTGGCTCAAATCGGATACGAGGAAAAAACAATGTATATGGCTGCCTATGAATGGAGGTTATCATTCCAGAACACTGAGGTATGCAATTGTATTGTTATTGCTCGCTGAAATGATGTTATCACTTAATGTCTATTTGAATAAATCAGGTCAGGGACCAAACTTTGAGCAGAATGAAAAGTAACATAGAACTCATGGTAGCAACAAATGGTGGGAAAAAGGTAGTAGTCATTCCGCACTCAATGGGTGTCCTGTACTTTCTGCACTTCATGAAATGGGTAGAAGCAACAGCTCCCATGGGTGGTGGGGGTGGATCAGATTGGTGTGCCAAGCACATAAAGGCAGTAATGAACATCGGTGGACCCTTTCTAGGTGTCCCAAAATCGGTCTCAGGACTATTTTCTGTTGAAGCCAGGGATATAGCCGTTGCCAGGTACCTCTTTGAATTATTTTTTTAACGAACAAAGATGTATTTCTTGTCTTGGTAGTGTTTGAGTTGTCATATTTCTACATTTCAAACCAATGAATTGGCCTCATATATGGTTTCCCAGAATTTCTGTTGCATTGATATAGTTTTCCCTCACGCATGTCACTCGGATCATGTGCTTGGAAAAATGTTCCTGTTATAAAGAGCTAACTTTTCTAATGCTTTGCTTTTATGGCGTCAGTTTTACAAAAATAAAGTTTTTTCATTTGATAAATCAGTAATAAATCTGACTTTTCTAATGGCTTCCATTCTGATAGTATTGTTATTAGTTCTTGAGTGAACAAAGTAAAAGGTTAGATCAATGTTAAGCTATCACTAAAATATGCATCATTGTTCAATTTGCATTACTCCCTCAACATGTGCACCCTCTGTTGTCGTTTTCTTAAGAGCAGTCATTTCAAGCAAGCAATTGTTGTAGTCAGTTTTGATTTTATATTCCTAGAACCTTGGAAATAGTTTCTTTTCATAATGGTGTTATCGTGCTTTCTAGCGTGCTGTTGCATCTTAAAACCATACCACCATGTTTCAATTCACTCTTCGTAAACATAAGGTAGTTTTGTTCAGATATGAAGAATGTGCATGTTTACTTTGTCTTGGGAGCTTGATGAAATGCTAATTGTTAAACAGGGCTTTCGCACCAGGTTTTCTGGACAAAGATGTGTTCGGTCTGCAAAATTTCCAGCATTTAATGCGGATGACCCGTACATGGGATTCCACCATGTCAATGATACCAAAAGGTGGGGACACCATCTGGGGTGGACTTGATTGGTCACCTGAAGGAGAAAGCTTTAAATGTGGCGCAAAAGAGTTGAGGAACAACAGCATCAATAGCATGGTACAAAATGCAAATATCAATTTGGAAGATAATGTGAAAAGTGTGAATTATGGGAGAATTATTTCATTTGGGAAAGATGTGGCCGAGGCGCATTCTTCCACGATCAAGAGGGTTGATTTCCAGGTACCATCCTAGCTATCATCAAATTATTTTGCTCAAGTATAAGGATCATCTCTCTAGTTTCAACACCCTCCTTCTATGTCAAATGCAAGCATGCCCTTCTGGAAAATTTTATTCATTAAAGTGCAATTCCGAGATGATGGTCATTATACATTGTGCTTTCTGCTTTTGCATGCTAGGAGATATTTGGTTTGCTAGTTTGTAGCCTGAAGTTCATATGATTATTGTTGATCAGCAGGATGCTGTGAAGAGTGTTAAGCTGCCCAACTTAACAACCAACTGTGATATATGGATCGAGTATCATGAAATAGGGAATCACCATATTAAATCAGTTGCTGATAACAAGGTTTACACAGCTGGATCAATATTAGATCTGCTTTATTTTGTTGCCCCCAAGTTGATGGCACGGGGAGGCGCTCATTTTTCGTATGGGATAGCAGATAATTTGGATGACCCGAAATATCAACACTACAAATATTGGTCAAACCCCTTAGAAATAAAGTGAGGTTTTTCGACTTCTGGGTTATTCTAGTTTTTTTTTCTGGTGCAGTAATTGTAGTTAACCATGAAGGTGTCTTTAGAGAACCCTTATATTGAATGAAATGATTCAATCATGATATAGTATCTTTTAATTTGTTGAGTTTGCTTTCTTAGCCAATGCCATAGCTTAGCTTATCTTCTTAGGATTACTAGACTTGCGGTTAACATTTGTGAGCTATTGTTGTTAGTGAATTGTCTATTTTCGACCAGATTGTTTTGCCTTTGAGTTTCCTCATTCCTCCCTTTCTCCATGTTTACTTGACAAGTGCAATATAAATTTCCAGGTTACCAAATGCTCCAGACATGGAGATCTACTCAATGTACGGAGTTGGAATCCCTACGGAAAGAGCTTACGTCTACAAATTAAATAGTGGCACCGATTGCTCTATTCCGTTTCAGATAGACACCTCAGCCGAGGGTGACAGTGAAGATTCATGTCTAAAAGGTGGTGTTTTCTCTGCTGATGGAGATGAAACAGTTCCTGTTTTAAGTGCTGGATTCATGTGTGCGAAAGGTTGGCGAGGCAAACTAGATTCAACCCTTCAGGCATCCGTACTTACATACGGGAATACAATCATGCCCCTCCGGCTAATCTTCTCGAAGGCCGAGGCACCCAAAGTGGCACTCACGTGGACATAATGGGGAATTTCGCATTGATCGAGGATGTTTTACGAATAGCAGCAGGGGCCACGGGCAAAGAACTGGGCGGAGATCATGTTTATTCCGATATCTTTAAATGGGCCGAAAGGATCAACTTGCAGCTCTAGCTTCCACCAGCACTCTGCGGAAGGTGAGCACTCAAAGGTCAATAGGTGAACTCAGTTAAGAAAATGAAACCATGAAACAATCCTGTTCCTTGCTTTAATGCCTGTGTGTTCTTCGTTCTTATAGTGACGACGGAGACGGTGCTCCCTCGCCGGCCGGCCGGTCATCTTGCCTGGGAATTGTTGTTGTGTGATTTTAGCCTCGAACAAGCCTCCATCGACCTTAGCAAATGTGGTGTTACAAAATGGCATTAGGTTATTAGTTTTTACAGGCTCCTTCAATTCCAGGAGCACAGTGATAGTCACATATAATCCTCAGATATGTTCCATTAAACTGTTTGATATGTACTTCAGTTCAGTACATAGCCCAACCTTTTGAAATAACCTTTTGATTTTTGACCTTGTATGTTAAAGAGGAAAATGATAGCCCAACCTTTATGAAATATTTTTATGAGGAAAAATTACAACCGTTTATCTGAGGCGGTGGTTAAGATATTGATGAATTTTCTTTGAGTTTATGAACATATATTAATTATAGATATGACAACTTATAAGACTTAAAATGATTTAAAATTAACAAATGTCAAAACATTAAATTATTTAATTTTAAATAATCAACATTTATTAAATATTTAAATTTGATTTATTATCACTTAAGAAAAGAAAATAGGAAGAACAATAATAATATAACACTAAATAAATTACAAACACCAAATCCACCTCAGAACAAACATAAATTTTCGACAGTGAAGGGCGGCTGAGTGTAATAAAATAGAGGGGTAAATTATAAATTTGACAATTAAATTTTACTCTATCTCCTATTATGCTCATTGTATTTTAAATATTTTCAATTTCTTCACTTAATTTAATACATTGAATTTTTTATTCACTCAATAGTTTTCTCAATAACGGCATTATAAATGAGTTTTTATATAGATATAAAATGATGTAATTTTGGTGATTCTTTTAAAAACAACATCGTTTTAAAGTTGTTAACTATTTAACGGCGAATGACAAAAAATCCAATATAACAAATTTAGTAAGAAAATTAAAAGCTTTTAAAGTTTAATAAATAATAAAAAATAATAATAACGTTTAGTGATGAAATTTATAATTTACCAAAGAAATTAAAGCTACTAGAAGAGTAGTTGGAGAGTTTCAAGGGAGGGGACATGCCTAGGTCCTCCCAACAACACAAACATTTCTTCTTTGCTGCTGCTGCTTCTTCTTCAAGCCTCATCAGATCCCATAGGTCCTTTTTCTTTACTAACTTTTTGTTTGTATATTCAAAGCTTTATCTTATCTCAACCCTACCACTACTGCTTCTTTTCTTTTTGGTTTTATCTCCTGTGTTTCCCCTTTTCCCACTTCAAATGCATCTTGGTAATGAACTCATGATGATGAAGTTGTTGGCTTTCTTGTAGAAGTTGGCAAAGTTTTTTTTGTCTCGGTAAAGTTGTTGGCTGCTGTTTGTTTATGCTCTCTTTTTTTCCTGCATTATTTTTCTTGCTTTATGCATACGTTTGTATTTAGTTGTAGGAATGGTTGATATTCATAATCATGACCTTCAAGCATTATCTTGTCCGTACAAAAGTTTCTTTTAATTTTTTAATATCCTATAGCTTTTTCTCTCTCTCTTTGTTCTTGGAATGTGATCGTTCTTGGTCGTCTCTCTTCTTTTTCCTTCACCGCAGAAGGTTATATGCTTACTTCAGCTAAAATTTGCTGATTCTGAACTTGAAGGGATTCTATTTTTCTTTTTCTTTTTTCTGATTTAAGTTTACTCTTTGTTTTGTTGATTGCTATTTTCCTCTCTCGTGCTCTCAAAACTGTCATGGTTGTTGTATTAATCCATGGAATGTGTACCTTTACTCTTTTTTCAAGTTTCAAAGTTCAAACTCTTCTTTTAACTCATTGGAATTTGTTAACCATAATAAAAATCCAAGACAAAATGAAACCTGCGAAAAAGTAAAACAAAAAATTTAAATTCTTTAAAATAAAAAAGAAATAAAAAGAAATAAAAAATATTCTTTTATATTTGATCTTGTGATTGTAATCAGTTGAGTCCTGTCGTTACACAGTTTTCTAAAGATAAATTTCCGGTCATTCCTTAATGTTAGAGATCTTTTGGTCGTTCTTCTCCCAGAATACAATAACTTAATGATCAACTATAGTAGTACATCAGTAGAGATCACATATTTTTCTTACATTTGACTATCATCGGAATACTAAGGGAGAAAAATAATATTTTCCAAGAAGTAGGGAAAATATTTTTCAACTGAAGAATACTTTTTGAATTCTAAGATATGTAAAAATGAGAGGATTGCTCAATATTTATAAGTAAATTTCGAGAGAGTTTTACTCAAACTAAAACTCTTTTAATATCTAAAAATAGATAATAATATTTTTTAAATGATTAAATCTGAGAGTTTTACTCTAACAAAAACTCTTTTAATATCTAAATTTAAACAAATTATAATATTTTTAAATTTATAATATTAAACCTAAGAGTTTTACTCCAACCAAAACTCTTTTAATATATAAATTTAAAAAAATTATAATATCTTTTAAATTTATAATATTAAACACATATTTCCTCATGAATTTAATATAAATATTAAATTCATCGATGTAATTAACTTTTTTCCCAACAATCTCTCACATGAATAAAAGTGATGATTTAATCAAAAAAACATTTTGGCTCGATGTAGTGATAGCCTTTACGATCGATAGTTGCATAGGATAGGTAGGTTTTCTCCTTTGAACTATCTCTTGTGAAAGTATATTTACTTTATTGGTTAAATAGTAGACACGAAGTCCTTAAGTTGTTTTGTCGTTTGTGTAAATGATGACATACTTCATATAACTATCATCTGACAAAAATTTAGTTATCATGAGTATGTCCCTGAAGCCATGGACATCACCTGGTTTAGAAATCCCCATTAATAGCAGCATCCACGTTCAGCTTTAGAAATCCCGTAGGGGGATGGGACCAGAAAATCTGATTTACTATCAGACTTATTGGAAATCCCATGAGGTCCATCACAAAAACATATACCATTAATTTCGAAATTCTAAGTGGCATTCACCCCGTCATATGAATTCACTGAACTTCTCTTATCAATCCAAACCTTATATAACATGATAATATATTTCATTCGAATTCTTATCAGATCTGAATATAAGAATATTATATATACAAATAATTCGAATGCATCACATAAATTCTGAGTACAATATATATACATATTTACATAACGTTTTTCGAGCAAAATACCAGAAAACTAATAATCGTAAAACAATAAATCTCGCAATAAACAAAGAAAATGACACCCAATAAAAAAACTCACAAACCAAATATAACACCCTATAGGGACACACCTTGACAAAATCAAACAACGATAATCATATTCCAAATATTATGCAAATACTCATAGACCCATACACCTTACAGACCATTCAAAGTGGGGCTCGACACAAAGGAAAAGGCCATTGAATTTGAAGTGACATTCACTATGTCGAGTGAATACATTGAACTATCAATCAAGACTCAATATAACATGATAACATATTTCACTCGAACACTAATCTGATCCTAATGTAAAAAAATTAAATATAAAAATAATTCAAATGCATTGCATAAATTCCAAGTCCGATATATCAACATATTTCACACAACATTTTCTGAACAAAATATCAGATAATCATTAATCGTAAAATATTCATGCGCGCAATAAATAAAGAAAATTTTAATTAATCAGATAACTCACAAACAAAATATAACACCCTATAAATACACACCGTGACAAAATATTCTAGCAGCAACCAACAATTCTCAATCTTTAAAGTGTAAAATCACAATTCACATCATATCCCGAAACAACAATAAAAAACATATTCCAAATTAAACATTAATAATCAGAGTCTGAATACTATGCACGATCATGCACACATACAACTTATTGTTCGAAGAGTAAAGTCCGAGAACCACTCTAATTATAACACACTATCCGAAGTGTGGTCCCCCAAAAAGGCATATGCCCCTGAATATGAAGTTACATTCACCCTATAGAGTGAATACACTAAAACTTCTGTATCAACCCCAACCCAATATAAATTGATAACATTTTTCATCTAAATGGAAGAATATTACATATACAAATAATACAAATGCACCGCATAAATTCTATGTCTGAAATATAAAAAATATTTCACATAACATTTTCCAAACAAAAAAAAACAGTCATGCTTATAATAAACAAAAAAAATGTCAGTCAATTACATAACTCAGAAACAAAATACAACACCCTAGAGAGATACACCGTGAGAAAATATTATAACAACGACCAACGATTTGCACAATATCTTTAAAAAGCATAAAATCAAAATTCATATCATAGTCCATATCAACCAATAATAATCATAATCCAAATCAAACATTAATCAGTCCTAATATTATGCAAATGATCATGCACCCATACGACTTACGCATCGTTCGAAGAGTAAGTTTTCAGAACCACTCGAACTCCAATAGACCATCCGAAGTAGGATTCACTACAAAAGCATAAACCCCTGAATTCGAAGTGAATTTCACCCCATCGAATAAATACACGAAACTTCCCCTATCAATCTCAACCCAATAAAACATTATAACAAATTTCATCTGAGTGTAAGCATATTACCTATACAAATAATCCAAATACATCACATAAATTCTAAGTCTAATATATCAATTATTTCACGTAGCATTTTTCGAACAAAATACCAAACAACAAATAATCGCAAAACAATCATGATCGTAATAAACAGTGAAAATGTAAGTCAATCAGAAACCTCACAAACAAAGTATAACATCCTATAGTGACACACCTTGACAAAAAGATTCACACGATGTCTTTAAAGTGCATAAAGTCACAATTCACATCATAGATCGAATCAAACAATGATAATCACAATTTGTATATTATGTAAATGATAATGCACCCATACACCTTTCACAACGTCCGAAACGTATGTTCCATAGAACCACTAACTATAACACACCACCCGAAATAGGGTCTGCCACAAAGACAAAGGCCACTTAATTCGAAGTGACATTCAACGCATCAAGTGAATACACTAAACTTCCCCTATCAATCCAAACCCAATATAACATGATAAAATATTTCATTCGAATTTTGATCTAATCCAAATGTAAAATATTACATATACAAATAATCTAAATGCATCGCATAAATTCTAAATCTGATATATCTTAACATATTTCACATAACACTTTTCAAACAACAAATAATAATAATAATCTAAAACAAGCAATAATAATCATTGTTCGAGTGTTATGCAAATAATCATGCACCCTTACACCTTACAAATCATCCGAAGTTGGGTCTGCCACAAAGGCTGAGGCCACTTAATCCAAAGTGACATCCTTATATAACTTGACAACATATATAATCAGAATTCTAATTTTATCCGAATGTAAGAATATAATATATATAAATAATCCAATGCATTGCCTAATTTCTAAGTTCGATATATCAACATTTCACAAGACATTTTCCAAACAAAATACCATACAATCAATAATCTCAAAACAACTATGCTCACAATAAACAAAGAAAATGTCAATCAATCAGATAACTAACAAAAACAATATTGCACCGTACAGAGAGACACATTGAATCAAACATTATACAAATCACATTTTAATTCACATCATCTAACACATCGTGTCTTTAAAATCTATAAAGTCACAATTCACATCATAATCTGAATCAAACAATGATAATCATTATCCAAATCTAACATTAATAATCCGAGTTTGAATTATATAATTTAATTTAAGAATATATTATCCAAATCAAAAAATGATAATTATTATCCAAATCAAACAATGATAATTTAAATTAATTTCATTTAAGAATATATTAATATAATTTAAATTAATATATTCTTATGATACTTTATAATTTATAATTTAAATATTATTATTATATTAATAAATTATATAAATATTTTTATTTAAGAATAAATTAATAAATCAGAGTTTGAAAACCAATCAGTAAGGTAAACAAATCAAATCATTATAAGCAACGTACCATTGTTCCCTTGTTTCAAGTATATCTCTAATTTGAAACATCTTCACTGCTCAAGACAAGTTGACTGCGTACGGATTGGAGCTCCTAAGATGCAAAAGGAATTTAGTAAGTAAATTTTCTAAGCTACTTTTCCAAACTTATACAATTAAAACAGTCGAAGAACTATGTGGCCCATCATAATACATCTGAAAAAGCTATACCTTGTGCAGGTTTGAGTTTTAAGCCTCTGCTACAAATGCTAGTTTTTGCTTTAACTGGACAGACAACAATTTCTCATTGTGGAGGGGTGATTCTAGTTCTTCTTTCTCTGCCTTGAGCATTGCTAGAGTGTGTTCGTCAGTCTCCTCACCTTTGGATTTCTGCATGCACTCAATACTTAAGTGAAATAAATAAACCAAACGATACAGAAAATGTGAATCTGAACACATTAAATCTTCAATGGCATATATATAAAACAGAAGCATTCAAGACATACTCAAAGTATGTGTTTTGTATCAGAGGATTTCAAGTTCAACCATAGATTTTCAATTAAGCTTAAATGGAATTGATATTGAATACAGATTTCGAATCTCGAGTGTTCTCCTTGCCAGGGTTAGGCAATGAACTACATTTACTGTCCCATACTTGACAGTAATGCATAACTATTTTCACTTAAAAAATAATGCTAAACCATTGAAACATAAGAAAGTTTCGAACTTCAAATTTGGCCATCAATGCAACTATTAGATATAGGTTCACATCACTATCTCAGAAAGAATCTTAGTCAATATAGTCTATGATTTCATGCAAATGCATAACTAAACTTTTTTCGATAAGAAAGGGATGCCTCATTAAAACCCACTTCATATCCATTGAAATACAAGAAGGTATCTCAATAAACATAGAAAGAAGGAAAAGAGTGTCTCAAATGTATAACTAAACTAAAGACTAATTTACACAATTCAATCTATTTATATAACAATAGAACTAGAAGCTCAACAGGAAAGAGAAATTATTTAGTAAGAAGTAAGTATGTAACGTATCCCGGTGGTGGATCAAAGCTGAGCTTTGACCCTCGTCGCCTACTTGCGGTGAGGGGGTGTTTTGTACATTCTAGTTATACCTGACGTCCATTACGTCCATAGGATTATAGAAGAAAAAGACATCATTTTTCGGCTATAGATCGTCTCCATTTATAGGTTTCTAGAAATATCGTTAAATGATACTAACATTTACGATAAACTATTTACTTAATCAGACATTGTTGACAAAAGTTTTTCTTATGAAAGAACATTTGAAAGGATATTTCTGGTGATAATAGAACCATACATTGTTTGAAACTTAGATTCCTGCAAACAAAATTCTGTCAACACAAATAAAAAATATAACAAAAAAGGGTCCAATTATAACTCACCATTTGTTGAAGAAGATTTTGCATCTATAAAAATCAAAGAAATCGTTATCAAACACATAGAGGAAATTAGCAAACCAAGGCAACTTATTATTGATTTACATCCATAAGAGAGTATTATCCGACAAGGACAATCTTAACAGTTCAAAATGAATCAAAATCGACAGTGATTATGCCACCATGGTACTAGCATAAACATCATACTTTAAAAGTAGTTCTTTAATCTTACAAAGAAAAGGTTAGGAACTCACACAAACAGTAAAATCAACAGTATTTTGCTTTGACTTGCCCGAATTATAACCATCCTGAAAAAAAGTGTAACAGTCAGCTTTCATATTACATATCATTAGTCGATCAAATCCTCAACTACCTAGAAACTTTACTCCTCTAACGAAATTTACACAAACAATCAAGTTTTTACGAATTTGGGCAAAAACTGCATAGGAACTATGAAAAATCTCAAAAAGAACAAGCAATTGCATGCCATTAATTAAGATTTCAATCTAAAAGTACATTAAGACTGATAACAAAGCCCATATATTAAGCCCTCAACGCCAGTATTTCAAGCACAAACAATTTTAATCATCAAAAAACAAATATATAATAATTTATAGTTTATAATTTATAGTTTCAATATTAATATTAATATTATAATTTTGATAAATTATATATATCATTTAATTTCATTTAAGAATAAATTAATAAATCAAAGTTTGAAAACCATTCAATAAGGGAAACAAATCAAAACACTATAAGCAATGTACGAAAAATGCTTTATAAAAATATTTTAAATAATATTAGAATAATCTAAATTAATTTAATTTAAGAATTTATTAATATAATTTTATAGAATATGATTGGAAATGTCAGCTTCAAAATATGTGATTTTGTTGATTTATAGCTTATTTGAAACGCAAAAACATTAGTACTTCCTTACTAGTAGAAGTAACATTTTACCTGGCTTGTACATGCAACAAAATTGCCACTTAGATTCCAAGGAGTTATCTGCAGCTCCAATTCAATGTTTGATGCAGTAGCAAGAGTTGACTCGTAGCACTGGTTAGAGTTGTTAGTTGTGTGATTCCTAAATGTTTAAGTCGATACATACCAGCTTGCATGCTTTCATAGGCACACACCTGTACAAGATTGAGAAAAGAAAAAAACAAGATAGATGAAATATGTGTAAACACATGCATTTCTAACCTCATAGTCTTTATATATTTTCTCTAAATATTACACATATCAAGGATCAAGATAGGATAGAAACAAAGCATCTTGTTTTTCATTTCTTTTGTCTAATATATGAAGCAAAAACATATTCATTTGATATATGCAGAATAAATAAATAAATAAATAAAGGGATAGAAATAAAAAACGGTACTTAATGATCTAGCCCTTTGTATTACCACCCAAACTTTCCTTCAGAAAATGGTACTCCGGCATGGAATAATATGGTATCTCTTCCTTCATATTGTTGACCATGTGAGAAGCCTGTGAGGAAAAAAAAAGCATAAACAACAAGAAAGCTTGCTGCAAAATATTGAACATGTAAATTCTCGCCAGTAATACCTTCACAATAGGAGTTATAAACTTAACCATGAATGATTTTACTTTCAACAGTGATGGTCAAAAGGAGTGAATAAAACTGATCACCAAACCCTTGATATAATTTAAATTAGTATATTCTTATAATATTTTATAATCTATAGTTTAAATATTATTATTATATTTATAAATTATACAAATAATTTAAATTAAGAATAAATTAATAAAATTATACCTTGTACATGTCTGCGTTAAGCCTCTGCATATGCTAGTTCTTGCTTTAGCTGGACAAACAACCATTTCTCATTGTGAAGTGGTGATTCTAGTCTTCTTTCTCTGCCTTAAGCATTGCTATAGTGTGCTCGCCAGTCTCCTCACCTTTGGATTTCTGCATTAAATCTTCAATGTCAGATATATTATTTCATGCAGCCCCACCCTTGGCAATGCAGGAGGGTAGGGGTGCAAGAAAGAAGTCGATCAATATAATAAAAAAAGGGTATTGTTGCTTACTTGAGAACAAGAATTCCATGCCTTAAAGATCTTTCTAGTTAGAACCATTGGCTCAAGTAAGAAAGAAATATCAACTACCGTTGAGCAAAATAGTATCTCCATCTGTAAACAAATCATCCATATTCATAAAAATTGCCACTACTTCATTTGCTTATTTATTCCAAGTTTCAAACAAAAAAGAAAGATAATTTTTAAGGCTAAACCTATGTTCCTGGATTCAAGGATAGTTACCTTTGTAGATTTAAACATAAACTGGACAGGACAGTTAAGGTAAACCAGTGAACCCTTGGTTAGTCCATGAGAACACCAGATAGTTTCACATGTCTTCCATGGATACACCATTTGTTTCATAGTAAAACCTTGAAGCTGTATCAATATCAGGTAAACAAACCCTTGTATAAAAGTAAAATATAATCCATATTTGAAACGTTTCAAAGATTTTAAGTAAAAAAAAAACCAAAATTAAAAGGAACAAAATATGAGAAATTATGAAGAATAAACCTGAATTGAAAGCCTATTATAAACATATTCATGCAATAAAAAAATAACACATCGATTGTCACATTAAAAAAATAATTTGAATAAAAAAGGCAGAGTTAACTGAAGAAAGCAAATTGAATCACTAGACCAAAGGCATCAACATGTGAAAACAATGAAAATGGAAGTACATAGAAACTATTTTTACAAACAAATAATACAATGTCCTAAATTTTATTTTTCGTATTTTTTCTTACTAAGCAAACACATAGAAATGAAACAAAAGAGAAACCAAACAAGGCATAAATGAAAGGGAATTGGTCACATGCAGAACTGAGAAACCTTTGCAAATGAAATAACGGGTTCAAAACAACACTAACATGTAATCAGAAAAGAAAACGCAAATGTCAACAATTTATTAGATTTTGGTAAAAAAAAATCCCTAATCTGTAATCAGAATATAAATCAAATTTTTAAAAAACCCAGAAAAAATTCATCACAAAATATAATCTAACAAAAGAATAAATTAAAAGAAAAACGTAACAGATACAAGAATTGGGTAAAAGAAACTAACTTGAGAATCTAAAGAATTGATTGACATAATCAATGGGCAAGTTTCTTAAATGGGTGATAGGTAGTGCTCAGTTTTTATTTTTATAGATGGGATTTCAACCATTGGCTTAGGATAAAAGGGTAATTATACCTAAATTCTTATGATATTTATAATTTTATTATATTTATAAACTATATAACCAATATAATTTAAGAATAAATTAATTTAATTTAAAAATAATTTATATAAAAATATTTAAATAATATTAGAATAATTTAAATTATTTATATTAAGAACATATTAATATAATTTAAATCTATAATTTAAATATCAATATTATTATATAGGGCATGATCTAATTACTGTGTAAAACTCTTTTAGTTTATATCATTTTAAGACCATTAGATGGGAGAAATTAAAGAGTGAAATTAATCGTGGAAAATGAAAGATATTCAATAAAAAATGAATTAATCTCAATCTTTGATTTATCTCAATCAAATGGCTCTAAAAATGTGAAAACTAAAAGAGTTTTACATAGTATAAATGGATCCTAATCATTATTATATTTAAAAAATATATAAATAAATTAATTTAATTTAAGAATAAATTATATAAAAATATTATAATAATTTAAATCAATTTAATTTAATAATATATTAATATAATTTAAAATTATAATTTAAATATTAATATTATTATATGGGGGCAAAATCCAATTATAGTGTGTAAAACTCTTTAATTTTACATCATTTTAAGACCATTGAATGAAAGAAATTAAAGACTAAGATTAACCATGGAAAATGAACAGATATTCACTAAAAAATGAATTAATCTCAACCTTTGACTTCTCTCAATCTAATGAGACTAAAAAGATGCAAACCTAAAAGAGTTTTACACAATATAAGTGGATCCTAATCCTTATTATATTTATAAATTAATTAATTTAAATAAAGAATAAATTAATTTAATTTATGATATTTTAATTTAAATAAATAATATTATAGTATATGTCGAGGATTTTCCTAATGTGAATGAAAAAGCAAAAATGCATAAGGACAATAGATTTTGACACTTACATTTTCTTCAACTATGAGAGCTGAGAAACAGAGAACCAATTTGTAGCTCGATTCACAAAGATTCCTTTTCTTCTGCCTATTGATTTCTTCTCTTGTAGGATATTCCTTGTTGTGAACTGGAAAATGTCTACAAATGAAGCAATAACTTAATGAAATTTCCATGAGCATGAAAAGGTGAAGTTTGTAAAGAAACTAGAATAAACTGGATGAAACTTCAACATACCCTCTTAAAACACTCTTTTTTCTACTTCCTTGAGATTATGACTCTTCATTAGGCAACTTAGAAGAAGCATGGAGAGGGCACAACATTACAAAGTTATCCTATTGTGATCCAAAATAAATATACACTCGTTAACAAGGAACGTAGTCTTTAACTTCCCAAAAAATCATATGAAATCCAGAAAACTGCCCAATTTGTATCGCTTACAGTATCCCACTGGCATAGTGAGACTAATTTTGCACAGGGAACATGGAAACTCTTACGACAACACTTTTTGAAACAGCCAAACGCATCACCTTTGAGTCCGCAACAGGAGCATTTTATTTTTCGACTTCTGGAGTTCATTTTCAAAATAAACATTAGGAGCCCTGAAAAAAATAACATTATTATATATTAAAATTATCGAAACTATACCGAAAGAGCATATTCGGTTATGAACACTTTTACCATTCACTGCAGTTCTTGTGCGAATGTATGACCTTAGAGCCACCATTGTAATCTTGAGGTACAAGTCTGCCTTCATAGTAATTAACCATCTCTCCTGTAGCCTGCAATTTTATATAGCAAATAAACTTCATCAATTTGATTGAAAAGATGGGCAATTTTAGTCATATCATAGACTTTACAGGAAATACTAAACCTCAAAGTCTTCTATTGAAAGACAAAAAACATTGTGTTTTGTTTGTAATAGTCTCACATTTACACAAGGTCGCTTCATTTGCTAAAGGCAACTTATTTACTGTTGAACCATGACCATATGAAATTCCAACAGTGGGACTCCCATTAACCTTTCCATTTAGTCTTTCTAAAGCCATATTACTATTTCCTTGCTGCTATTGATCTTCAGCCAACACACTTTTTGTGTCACCACGAAAAGAAACTTTCATCTTTTTCTTACAACTTAAGGTTTTTTCACTTTTCAAACTTGTAGTCAACTTTACTGCCCAAGCACATTTAATTGATCATTTTCTAACCTGTTTGGCACCACTTTCATGAGCCAGGGGAGTGGAGTGGGAAATGAGGACTTCTGTTTAATCATATTTTCATTTGTCGGACTTCATTAGATAAAAGAACTTATTACTGCCAGTGCAAAGATATATAAAAGAGCTCATTAACTATTAACATCAGATCAAAAGACAAATGATGAAGACTTAATTAGATAACATCAGTCTCCTCACCTTTGGATTTCTGCATTAAATCTTCAATGTCAGATATATTATTTCATGCAGCCCCACCCCTAGCAATGCAGGAGGGTAGGGGTGCAAGAAAGAAGTCAATCAATATAATAAAAAAAGGGTATTGTTGCTTACTTGAGAACAAGAATTTCATGCCTTAAAGATCTTTCTAGTTAGAACCATTGGCTCAAGTAAGAAAAAAATATCAACTACCGTTGAGAAAAATAGTATCTCCATCTGTAAACAAATCATCCATATTCATAAAAATTGCCACTACTTCATTTGCTTATTTATTCCAAGTTTCAAACAAAAAAGAAAGAGAATTTTTAAGGCTAAACCTATGTTGTTCCTGGATTCAAGGATAGTTACCTTTGTAGATTTAAACATAAATTGGACAGGACAATTAAGGTAAACCAGTGAACCCTTGGTTAGTCCATTAGAACACCAGATAGTTTCACATGTCTTCCATGGATACACCATTTGTTTCATAGTAAACCCTTGAAGCTGTATCAATATCAGGTAAACAAACCCTTGTATAAAAGTAAAATATCATCCATATTTGAAACGTTTCAAAGATTTTAAGTCAATAAAAAACCAAAATTAAAAGGAACAAAATATGAGAAATTAAATGTCAACAATTTATTAGATTTAGGTAAAAAATATCCTTAATCTGTAATCAGAATATAAATCAAATTTTTAAAAAACCCAGAAAAAATTCATCACAAAATATAATCTAACAAAAGTATAAATTAAAAGAAAAACGTAACAGATACAAGAATTGGGTAAAAGAAACTAACTTGAGAATCTAAAGAATTGATTGACATAATCAATGGGCAAGTTTCTTAAATGGGTGATAGGTAGTGCTCAGTTTTTATTTTTATAGATGGGATTTCAACCGTTGGCTTAGGATAAAAGGGTAATTATACCTAAATTCTTATGATATTTATAATATTATTATATTTATAAACTATATAACCAATATAATTTAAAAATAAATTAATTTAATTTAAAAATAAATTATATAAAAATATTTAAATAATATTAGAATAATTTAAATTATTTATGTTAAGAACATATTAATATAATTTAAATATTAATATTATTATATAGGGCATGATCTAATTATACCGTGTGAAACTCTTTTAGTTTATACCATTTTAAGACCAGTAGATGGGAGAAATTAAAGAGTGAAATTAATCGTGAAAAATGAAAAGATATTCACTAAAAAACGAATTAATCTCAATCTTTGATTTATCTTAATCCAATGGCTCTAAAAATGTGTAAAACTAAAAGAGTTTTACATAGTATAAATGGATCCTAATCCTTATTATATTTAAAAATTATATAAATTAATTAATTTAATTTAAGAATAAATTATATAAAAATATTATAATAATATTATAATAATTTAAATCAATTTAATTTAAGAATATACTAATATAATTTAAAATTGTAATTTAAATATTAATATTATTATATGGGGGCAAAATCCAATTATAGTGTGTAAAACTCTTTAATTTTATATCATTTTAGGACCATTTGATGAAAGAAATTAAAGACTAAGATTAACCATGGAAAATGAACAGATATTCACTAAAAAACGAATTAATCTCAACCTTTGATTTCTCTCAATCCAATGAGACTAAAAAGATGCAAACCTAAAAGAGTTTTACACAATATAAGTGGATCCTAATTTTTATTATATTTATAAATTAATTAATTTAAATTAAGAATAAATTAATTTAATTTATAATATTTTAATTTAAATAAATAATATTATAGTAAATATCGAGGATTTTCCTAATGTGAATGAAAAAGCAAAAATGCATAAGGACAATAGATTGTGACACTTACATTTTCTTCAACTATGATAGCTGAGAAAAAGAGAACCAATTTGTCGCGCGATTCACAAAGATTCCTTTTCTTCTGCCTATTGACTTCTTCGCTTGTAGGATATTCCTTGTTGTGAACTGGCAAATGTCTACAAATGAAGCAATAACTTAATGAAATTTCCATGAGCATGAAAAGGTGAAGTTTGTAAAGAAACTAGAATAAACTGGATGAAACTTCAGCATACCCTCTTAAAATACTTGTTTTTCTACTTCCTTGAGATTCTGACTCTTCATTAGGCAACTTAGAAGAAGAATGGAGAGGGCACAACATTACAAAGTTATCCTATTATGATCCAAAATAAATATACACTCGTTAACAAGGAACGTAGTCTTTAACTTCCCAAAAAATCATATGAAGTCCAGAAAACTGTCCAATTTGTATCACTTACAGTATCCCACCGACATTATGAGACTAATTTTGCACAGGGAACATGAAAACTCTTACGACAACTCTTTTCGAAACAGCCAAACGATGCACCTTTGAGTTCGCAACAGGAGCATTTTATTTTTCGACTTCTGGAGTTCATTTTCAAAATAACATTATTATATATTAAAATTATCGAAACTGTACCGAAAGAGCATATTCGGTTATGAACACTTTTACCATTCACTGCAGTTCTTGTGCGAATGTATGACCTTAGAGCCACCATTGTAATCTTGAGGTACAGGTCTGCCTTCATAGTAATTAACCATCTCTCCTGTAGCCTGCAATTTTATATAGCAAATAAACTTCAACAATTTGATTGAAAAGATGGGCAATTTTAGTCATATCATAGACTTTACAGGAAATACTAAACCTCAAAGTCTTCTATTGAAAGACAAAAAACATTGTGTTTTATTTGTAATGGTTTCACATTTACACAAGGTCGCTTCATTTGCTAAAGGCAACTTATTTACTGTTGAACCATGACCATCTGAAATTCCAACAGTGGGACTCCCATTAACCTTTTCATTTAGTCTTTCTAAAGCCATATTACTATTTCCTTGCTGCTGTTGATCTTCAGCCAACACACTTTTTGTGTCACCGCTAAAAGAAACTTTCATCTTTTCTTACAACTTGAGGTTTTTTCACTTTTCAAACTTGTAGTCAACTTTACTGCCCAAGCACATTTAATTGATCCTTTTCTAACCTATTTTGCACCACTTTCATGAGCCAAGGGAGTGGAGTGGGAAATGAGGACTTCTGTTTAATCATATTTTCATTTGTCGGACTTCATTAGATAAAAGAACCTACTACTGCCAGTGCAAAGATAGATAAAAAAGCTCATTAACTATTAACATCAGATCAAAAGACAAATGATGAAGACTTAATTAGATAACTCAAACCTGCCACTTAGGATTACTAAAGCATACGGAACGGTCTTTTCAAACTTTGAGCAGCTATTTTTCTTCCATTATGTGTTACAAGGCATTTTTCAGTATTTAAACCGTCGAGTTGCATTGCTTTCTAAAATTTCCCACAAAATCATAAAACCATCTCTAACTATTACAAGTAAGAGTCAAGGGTACTTGAAAAACGGCATCTCCTCGGAACTTAAATTTTAAACGAAAATTAACAGAATGAGAAAGTAAGAGTACCTTTTACTTTCAGTTGTTGGCTGAGGAAGTATGGACATAACAGCCCTATCAGCTAAAACTTCAATTGGATATCCTAAACAAGATTGTCAATCTAGTTTGATATATCAATAAAGTAAGACATGGTACCACAAAGTAAACTTCAAGAATTCTCAGAATGACTGCAACAGAACTAACACATTAACAATATACCCTGTAATCAAGGATAGTATTAAGGTCACAGAGCTTTCTGTTTTTCAAATAAACGGTCAACTCTGAAGTTTGGCATTATAGGTTTCAAAGGAGCCATTAGGAAACTCCAAATGAATCATGTAGCATCCTTTATTCATTTAAGAGGATTTTGTAGTTAAGAAGAGCATAATGATGTCACTGTCATCAAGCCTAGACCAGAGCATCCCAAAGGTGTAAGGCTTGAGCCTTGTCAAGTTTATTTGTTAAAAGATTACGATGCACGATAATGCTTAACACACTTCAAATCTTAAGCTGATATGTACGTCTACTTACCATGAGAAGCTAAGAAAGGTATAGTGTATTTCATTTGTATAACATGACGTATTTCTGGTTAAATCTTAAAACTCTTGATGTTGCCATCAGAATCTCCAACATACCTGCAAATTTAGAAATTAAATCGATATGAAAAATTCAATTGTCGCATGTGCTCTTTTGAAAGTTGAAATAAACTACAGTAGAGCAAAGAACCGAAGCTAGACTTGCATGTCGGGACTAGTTTGCATAACTGCAAAAGAAGTAATTTCTTCTTTAAAGACATATACATGAGACAAGAGCCTCTTTTCCGAGTCCCAAACCTACTTTACAATTTCCATAAAAAATTAATTCCCATATGAAAGAGAGAAAATAAGACATATTTATAGGTAAAGTATAGAGCAAGAAGACATATTTGTTTGTAAAAGTAGACATATATATAGAAACTACTTTTACAAACAAATAATTTAAAAATACAATGTCCTAAATTTTATTTCTAATAATTTTTCTTAGAAAGCAAAGACATAGAAAAACATAAAAAGAGAAACCAAACCAGGCATACATGAAAATGAATTAGTCACATATAGAACCGATAAACCTTTACAAATAAAACAACACTAACATGTAATCAGAAAAGAAAACCCAAAATGTCAACAGTTTATTAGATTTAGGTAAAAAACAAAATCCCAAATATATAATCAGAAAATAAATCAAATTTTTAAAATAAAACCTAAAAAAATCAAGAAAAAGGCCGCATCTACATTCATCACAATGTATTTGGGATTTTGCTAAAACCAAACTTACCCCCCGTACAATAGATAATACCAAAAAACAAGAAAAAAGCAAAACCAAACCAAAACTCCCTATCTTAGCCAATTTTAGACTTTGCTAAAACGTCTGCCTCTAAGTTTGCTAACCTAACTATCCAACGAATAACGCCCTCCAAGTTCCTTATCTTATCTGCAATTTCTTAATCCACTCCACAGACAACATACTATCACTCTCAATAATCAACCGTCTCTTAGAGCACCAGCTAGAAGATTCAAAGAAAATTAAACCATGTTTAATGGCCTTAAATTCCATTAAAGAAGGACCCAGACCAGCAGCTTCTTGAAAAGATCCTAACACTGTGCAACACTCGTCTCTTAAAATCCCGCCTAAATCGCAAGCCTTCCAATCACCATTAATAGCAGCATCCACGTTCAGCTTTAGAAATCCCGTAGGGGGATGGGACCAAAAAATTTGATTTATTATCAAACATTTTGGAAATCCCATGGGGTCCATCACAAAAACATATACCATTAATTTCGAAATTATAAGTGACATTTACCCCGTCATATGAATTCACTGAACTTCTCTTATCAATCCAAACCTTATATAACATAATAATACATTTCATTCAAATTCTTATCAGATACAAATGTAAGAATATTATATATACAAATAATTTGAATGCATCGCATAAATTCTGAGTACAATATATCTACATATTTACATAACATTTTTAGAGCAAAATACCAGACAACTAATAATCGCAAAACAATAAATCTCGCAATAAACAAAGAAAATGACACCCAATCAAAAAAAACTCACAAACCAAATATAACACCCTATAGGAACACACCTTGACAAAATCAAACAACGATAATCATATTCAAAATATTATGCAAATACTCATAGACCCATACACCTTACAGACCATTCAAAATGGGGCTTGACACAAAGGAAAAGGCCATTGAATTTGAATGATATTCACTATGTCGAGTGAATACATTGAACTATCAATCAAGACTCAATATAACATGATAAGATATTTCACTCGAACACTAATCTGATCCAAATGTAAAAAAATTAAATATAAAAATAATTCAAATGCATCGTATAAATTCCAAGTCCGATATATCAACATATTTCACACAACATTTTCTTAACAAAATATCAGATAATCATTAATCGTAAAATATTCATGCACGCAATAAATAAAAAAAAATAATTAATCAGATAAATCACAAACAAAATATAACACCCTATAAATATACAGCTTGACAAAATATTCTAGCAGCGACCAACAATTCCCAATCTTTGAAGTGTAAAATCACAATTCACATCATAGCCCGAAACAACAATAAAAAACATATTCCAAATTAAACATTAATAATCAGAGTCTGAATACTATGCAAACGATCATACACACATACAACTTATTGTTCAAAGAGTAAAGTCCGAGAACCACTCTAATTATAACACACCATCTGAAGTGTGGTCCACCAAAAAGGCATATGCCCCTGAATCTAAAGTTACATTCACCCTATGGAGTGAATACACTAAAACTTCCGTATCAATCCCAACCCAATATAAATTGATAACATATTTCATCTAAATGGAAGAATATTACATATACAAATAATACAAATGCACCGCATAAATTCTATGTCTGAAATATAAAAATATTTCACACAACATTTTCCAAACAAAAAAAAAACAATCATGCTCATAATAAACAAAAAAAAATGTCAGCTAATTACATAACTCAGAAACAAAATACAACACCCTAGAGAGATACACCGTGAAAAAATATTATAACAACGACCAACGATTTGCACAATATCTTTAAAAAGCATAAAATCACAATTCATATCATAGTCCATATCAACCAATAATAATTATAATCCAAATCAAACATTAATCAGTCCTAATATTATGCAAATGATCATGCACCCATACGACTTACGCATCGTTCGAAAAGTAAGTTTTCAGAACCACTCTAACTCCAATAGACCATCCGAAGTACGATTCGCTACAAAAGCATAAACCCCTGAATTCGAAGTGAATTTCACCCCATCGAATAAATACATGAAACTTCCCTTATCAATCTCAACCCAATAAAACATTATAACAAATTTCATCTGAGTGTAAGCATATTACCTATACAAATAATCCGAATACATCACATAAATTCTAAGTCTGATATATCAATTATTTCACGTAGCATTTTTCGAACAAAATACCAGACAACAAATAATCGCAAAACAATCATTATCGTAATAAAAAGTGAAAATGTAAGTCAATCAGAAACCTCACAAACAAAGTATAACATCCTATAATGACACACCTTGACAAAAAGATTCACAGGGTGTCTTTAAAGTGCATAAAGTCACAATTCACATCATAGATCGAATCAAACAATGATAATCACAGTCTGAATATTATGTAAATGATAATGCACCCATACGCCTTACACACCGTCCGAAACGTATGTTCCATAGAACCACTAACTACAACACACCATCCCAAGTAGGGTCCGCCACAAAGACAAAGGCTACTTAATTCGAAGTGACATTCAACACATCAAGTGAATACACTAAACTTCCCCTATCAATCCAAACCCAATATAACATCATAAAATATTTCATTCGAATTTTGATCTAATCCGAATGTAAAATATTACATATACAAATAATCTAAATGCATCGCATAAATTCTAAATTTGATATATCAACATATTTCACATAACATTTTTCAAACAACAAATAATAATAATAATAACAATCTAAAACAAGTAATAATAATCATTGTTCGAATATTATGCAAATAATCATGCACCGGTACACCTTACAAATCATCCGAAGTTGGGTCTGCCACAAAGGCTGAGGCCACTGAATCCAAAGTGACATCCTTATATAACTTGACAACATATATCATCAGAATTCTAATTTTATCCCAATGTAAGAATATAACATATATAAATAATCCAAATGCATTGCCTAATTTCTAAGTTCGATATATCAACATTTCACAAGACATTTTCCAAACAAAATACCTTATAATCAATAATCTCAAAACAATTATGCTCACAATAAACAAAGAAAATGTCAATCAATCAGATAACTAACAAAAAAAATATTGCATCCTATAGAGAGACACATTGAATCAAACATTATACAAATCACATCATAATTCACATCATCTAACACATCATGTCTTTAAAATCTATAAAGTCACAATTCACATCATAATTCGAATCAAACAATGATAATCATTATCCAAATCAAGCATTAATAATCCGAGTTTGAATTATATAATTTAATTTAAGAATAAATTATCCAAATCAAACAATGATAATCATTATCCAAATGAAACAATGATAATTTAATTAATTTCATTTAAGAATATATTAATATAATTTAAATTAATGTATTCTTATGATATTTTATAATTTATAATTTAAATATTATTATATTCTTATGACCTTAGAGCCACCATTGTAATCTTGAGGTACAGGTCTGCTTTCATAGTAGTTAAACATCTCTCCTGTAGCCTGCAATTTTATATAGCAAATAAACTTCATCAATTTGATTGAAAAGATGGGCAATTTTAGTCATATCATAGACTTTACAGGAAATACTAAACCTCAAAGTCTTCTATTGAAAGACAAAACATTGTGTTTTATTTGTAATGGTCTCACATTTACATAAGGTCGCTTTATTTGCTAAAGGCAACTTATTTACTGTTGAACCATGACCATCTGAAATTCCAACAGTGGGACTCCCATTAACCTTTTCATTTAGTCTTTCTAAAGCCATATTACTATTTCCTTGCTACTGTTGATCTTCAGCCAACACACTTTTTGTGTCACCGCTAAAAGAAACTTTCATCTTTTCTTACAACTTGAGGTTTTTTCACTTTTCAAACTTGTAGTCAACTTTACTGCCCAAGCACGTTTAATTGATCATTTTCTAACCTGTTTGGCACCACTTTCATGAGCCAGGGGAGTGGAGTGGGAAATGAGGACTTCTGTTTAATCATATTTTCATTTGTCGGACTTCATTAGATAAAAGAACCTATTACTGCCAGTGCAAAGATAGATAAAAGAGCTCATTAACTATTAACATCAGATCAAAAGACAAATGATGAAGACTTAATTAGATAACTCAAACCTACCACTTGGGATTACTAAAGCATACGGAACGGTCTTTTCAAACTTTGAGCAGTTGTTTTTCTTCCATTATGTGTTACAAGGCATTTTTCAGTGTTTAAATCGCCGGGTTACATGGCTTTCTAAATTTCCCACAAAATAATAAAACCATCTCTAAATATTACAAGTAAGAGTCAAGGGTACTTGAAAAACGACATCTCCTCGGAACTTAAATTATAAACGAAAATTAACAGAATGAGAAAGTAAGAGTACCTTTTACTTTCAGTTGTTGGCCGAGGAAGTATAGACATAACAACCCTATCAGCTAAAACTTCAGTTGGATGTCCTAAATAAGATGGTCAATCAAGTTTGATATATCAGTAATGTAATACATGGTACCACAAAGTAAACTTCAAGAATTCTCAAAATGACAGCAACATAACTAACACATGAACAGTATACCATGTAATCAGGGATAGTATTGAGGTCACAGAGCTTTATGTTTTTCAAATAAACGGTCAACTCTGAAGTTTGGCATCATTTATTCATTTAAGAGGATTTTGTTGTCAAGGAGAGCATAATGATGTCACTCTCATCAAGCCTAGACTAGAGAGTAAACAAGAACGTCCCAAAGGTGTAAGGCTTGAGCCTTGTCAAGTTTATTTGTTAAAAGATTACGATGCACGATAATGCTTAACACACTTCAAATCTTAAGCTGATATGTACGTCTTTAAAGTGCATAAAGTCACAATTTACATCATAGATCGAATCAAACAATGATAATCACAGTCTGTATATTATGTAAATGATAATGCACCCATACACCTTACACACCGTCCGAAACGTATGTTCCATACAACCACTAACTACAACACACCATCCGAAGTAGGGTCTGCCACAAAGACAAAGGCCACTTAATTCGAAGTGACATTCAACACATCAAATGAATACACTAAACTTCCCCTATCAATCCAAACCCAATACAACATGATAAAATATTTCATTCAAATTTTGATCTAATCCGAATGCAAAATATTACATATACAAATAATCTAAATGCATCACATAAATTCTAAATCTGATATATCAACATATTTCACATAACACTTTTCAAACAACAAATAATAATAATAATAATAATCTAAAACAAGCAATAATAATCATTGTTCGAATGTTATGCAAATAATCATGCACACTTACACCTTACAAATCATCCAAATTTGGGTTTGCCACAAAGGTAGAGGCCACTGAATCCAAAGTGACATCCTTATATAACTTGACAACATATAGCATCAGAATTCTAATTTTATCCGAATGAATAAATATTACATATATAAATAATCCAAATGCATTGCCTAATTTCTAAGTTCGATATATCAACATTTCACAAGACATTTTCCAAACAAAATACCATACAATCAATAATCTCAAAACAACTATGGTCACAATAAACAAAGAAAATGTCAATAAATCAGATAACTAACAAAAAAAATATTGCACCGTACAGAGAGACACATTAAATCAAACATTATACAAATCACATTTTAATTCACATCATCTAGCACATCGTGTCTTTAAAATCTATAAAGTCACAATTCACATCATAATCTGAATCAAACAATGATAATCATTATCCAAATCTAACATTAATAATCTGAGTTTGAATTATATAATTTAATTTAAGAATATATTATCCAAATCAAACAATGATAATTTAAATTAATTTCATTTAAGAATATATTAATATAATTTAAATTAATATATTCTTATGATACTTTATAATTTATAATTTAAATATTATTATTATTATATTAATAAATTATATAAATAATTTTATTTAAGAATAAATTAATAAATCAGAGTTTGAAAACCAATCAGTAAGGGAAACAAATCAAATCATTATAAGAAACATACCATTGTTCCCTTGTTTCAAGTATATCTCTAATTTGAAACATCTTCACTGCTCAAGACAAGTTGACCTCGTACGAATTGGAGCTTCTAAGATGCAAAAGGAATTTAGTAAGTAAAATTTCTAAGCTACTTTTCCAAACTTATACAATTAAAACAGTCGAAGAACTATGTGGCCCATCATAATACATTTGAAAAAGTTATACCTTGTGCAGGTCTGAGTTTTAAGCCTCTGCTACAAATGCTAGTTTTTGCTTTAACTGGACAGACAACAATTTCTCATTGTGGAGGGGTGATTCTAGTTCTTCTTTCTCTTCCTTGAGCATTGCTAGAGTGTGCTCGTCAGTCTCCTCACCTTTGGATTTCTGCATGCACTCAAAACTTAAGTGAAAGAAATAAACCAAATGATACAGAAAATGTGAATCTGAACACATTAAATCTTCAATGGCAGATATATAAAACAGAAGCATTCAAGACATACTCAGAGTATGTGTTTTGTATCAGAGGATTTCAAGTTCAACCATAGATTTTCAATTAAGCTTAAATTGAATTGATATTGAATACAGATTTCGAGTCTCGAGTGTTCTCCTTGCCAGGGTTAGGCAATGAACTACATTTACTGTCCCATACTTGACAGTAATGCATAACTATTTTCACTTAAAAAATAATGCTAAACCATTGAAACATAAGAAAGTTTCGAACTTCAAATTTGGCCATCAATGCAACTATTAGATATAGGTTCACATCACTATCTCAGAAAGAATCTTAGTCAATATAGTCTATGATTTCATGCAAATGCATAACTAGACTTTTTTCGATAAGAAAGGGAGGCCTCATTAAAACCCACTTCATATCCATTGAAATACAAGAAGGTATCTCAATAAACATAGAAAGAAGGAAAAGAGTGTCTCAAATGTATAACTAAACTAAAGACTAATTTATACAATTCAATCTATTTATGTAACAATAGAACTAGAAGCTCAACAGGAAAGAGAAATTATTTAGTAAGAAGTAAGTCTGTAACGTATCCCGGTGGTGGATCAAAGCTGAGCTTTGACCCTCGTCGCCTACTTGCGGTGAGGGGGTGTTTTGTACATTCTAGTTATACCTGACGTCCATTACGTCCATAGGATTATAGAAGAAAAATACATCATTTTTCGGCTATAGATCTTCTCCATTTCTAGGTTTCTAGAAATATCGTTAAATGATACTAACATTTACGATAAACTATTTACTTAATCAGACATTGTTGACAAAAGTTTTTCTCTTATGAAAGAACATTTGAAAGGATATTTCTGGTGATAATAGAACCATACATTGTTTGAAACTTAGATTGCTGCAAACAAAATTCCGTCAACACAAAAAAAAATCTAACAAAAGAGGGTCCAATTATAACTCACCATTTGTTGAAGAAGATTTTGCACCTATAAAAATCAAAGAAATCGTTATCAAACACATAGAGGAAATTAGCAAACCAAAGCAACTTATTACTGTTTTACATCCATTAGATAGTATTATCCGACAAGGACAATCTTAACAGTTCAAAATGAATCAAAATCGACAGTGGTTATGCCACCATTGTAGTAGCATAAACATCATACTTTAAAAGTAGTTCTTTTTTTTTATAGAAGTTGGAGGTCTTATTAAAAACTCTCTTCGTATTCGTTCACATACTAAGAAGTATGTTAACGAACATTGGAAGAAAGAAAAGAGTACCTCAAAGTTTATTAATAATAATACCCATTACAACAAACACCTTAAGCTCATAAAACCTCATCCAAAGTCACAATCGAATCACCTTATTTCTAAATACACCTCCAGCAATAGAATTAAAACAACGCAACAGAACATAATACAAAAGGGACGCAACACCTGCAACCATATAAACTAAATCAAAACACAATTAGAGAGACAAGATCTAATGAGATTCGTCTTCTTCAGGAGTCCAAGAGTTTGGCTTGAATGAAGGCTCTATCTCATGCACCATGATCTTGAAGGAGTTGTCACCAACCTTCAATTCCAACGTCGCATCAATTCTCGCACCAGCCTTTGCGAGGACTTGAATTTTTGGCCGATCAAAGGATGATGGTGACTGACAGCTTTCATCGATTGCTAGTAACTGACCCCAACAATCAACAATGTTCTTGAAAGTATCCCAATTCCATACGTGAAACGGAACACCCTCGCAAACTAACCATACTCGGCGACACTCCATTACCAAACTCTTTGACCAAGCTTCGACTATGGAGAACCACTCTGCGAGAGTCTTTGATTTATCGTTCTCAACACTTCTCAATGAAGCAGAGTCTTCGAAAATCATTAATACTGCATTACCAACAGCTCTCAATAAGGAGAAGCCAGTGAGGCCCTTTGCATGCATTTGTCTAGTGAGATGACCGATTTTAATAAATTCTTTGCACCATCCCACTAGACAATTGCTCAACACCTAAAGTTTTTCTTCATATATAACGCCTTCAGCTTTATAAAGATTCTTCCTCGAATCATCTCCCATCTCGGACTTACGAAAAACACCTGTCGAGGACTTTCTCCAATAGGAATGTCGAGGTTTGAATTTAGCGAAAGAAACTCCAATTTTGTTACCGTCGATATGATAGCCATTCATTTTTGAGATCGCTCTCCTTGCTTCTTCGATTGATGCGAAGCGAATGAAACCAAAGCGAACTCCTTTTGAATTTCTTTTATTTGGAATAAAAGCATCAAGTACCCGACCGTGAGAGCAAAATAAAGATCCAAACCTCTTCCAATGGATCTTCTCTGGTAAATTCTCAATAAATAACTTGTAACATCCAGACTTGTCATTACTGCACCCCTTTGTGGTGGACTCCCCGATTCCCTCGTGGACACCATCTACTGCAGACTTTTTAACGCAACACCCAGTTTTAACAGGCACATGAGTACTAGGAGATCCTAGAGAAGCTGGATTTGGCAATGGCAATACTGGATGAACAGAAAAACGTCCATTGTCAAAAGAATCAGAATCAGAAACTAATCCTCTTTTAACAAGATTCTTCCTTGCCATCTCAATGTGCAAAAGAGACTTCAACTTAGCATCAAAAACCATTTTCTGAAGGACATCCTTGGCAGCAACCGCAAATTTTGCATTTGAGAAGAGAGCGAAACCCTTAGGCTTTTCTCCCTTGAAGTTCAATTGCGAATCTTCATAACCTGGAAGCCATCTAAGTAGATTCTGTAGCTCTCTCTCTTTGACGTCTTCAGGCAGACCCATAATGAAGATAGTACGAACCTCGTCACAATTAGAAGGGTGAGATGGCGGAGAAGATGCAGCTGCAGAGGGTGTATGAGCATGGACCGAAGGTCTCTGCTGGAGAGAAGAGTGGATTCCAGCACCCGGCATGTGATGAAAGACTGATGAAGTGAAAAACCCAGATACTTGACGAACTAATCTGGAAAAAAAAATTCCTATAATAAGAGCTCAGAGTTGAATCGACAGTGTCGGAGGAAATCCACCAATAAATGAGTCTGAAGACTGGGACAGCAGAGGAGAAAAGCAGAAGGTTTGGAGCAGTGAACGTCTGTTCTTGCTGAAACTGCTCACTGCAAAACTGCTCACTGCGTCTGTTCTACCGGCGAAGTAAATTGAAGTCTACGTATCACCCCTGGATATAAAATTTCCAGAACAAGAGCTCAAAGCTAAATGGGCAGTGTCGGAGGAAATCCACCAATAGATGAGTCTGAAGACTGGGTCGGCAGAGGAGAAAAGCAGAAGGTTTGGAGTAGTGAGAGTCTGTTGCTGAAATTGCGCACTACAAAATCATGGAGAGATACAACTATTCTTGACACTAAGAAATGGGTTATGGTCGCAGAAAGGCTCTGAGTACGGAGGAGATGCGATGTCTGGTGTACGTTCAACGGATGGAGACGAAAACGACCGTGAGCGGCGTTTAGATCTATAACGAATAAGAGTCTTAATCGGAAAACCAAACCCAGAATAGGAAACACCTTGTGCTGGCGATCTTCCCAGGAAAAAACGACTTCAAAACGGTGGTCGGAGTGTGGCGGATGACGGCTGACGATGGCGGCGGACGACTGGTGGTTGTCGGTGGAAAGATGCCTGGGCTCGTGGAAATTTGAATTTTGAATTTTGAAAACGCCTAGGTTTTAAAAGTAGTTCTTTAATCTTACAAAGAAAAGGTTAGGAACTCACACAAACAGTAAAATCAACAGTATTTTGCTTTGACTTGTCCGAATTATAACCATCCTGAAAAAAGTGTAACAGTCAGCTTTCAAATTACATATCATTAGTCGATCAAATCCTCAACTACCTAGAAACTTTACTCCTCTAACAAAATTTACACAAACAATCAGGTTTTTACGAATTTGGGCGAAACTGCATAGGAACTATGAAAAATCTAAAAAAGAACAAGCAATTGCATGCCATTAATTAAGGTTTCAATCTAAAAAGTACATTAAGACTGATAACAAAGCCCATATTTTAAGCCCCCAACGCCAGCATTTCAAGCATAAACAATTTTAATCCCCAAAAAACAAATATATAATAATTTATAGTTTATAATTTATAGTTTAAATATTAATATTAATATTATGATTTTGATAAATTATACAAATAATTTAATTTCATTTAAGAATAAATTAATAAATCAAATTTTGAAAACCATTCAATTAGGGAAACAAATCAAAACACTATAAGCAATGTACGGAAAATGCTTTATAAAAATATTTTAAATAATATTAGAATAATCTAAATTAATTTAATTTAAGAATTTATTAATATAATTTTATAGAATATGATTGGAAATGTCAGCTTCAAAATATGTGATTTTGTTGATTTATAGCTTATTTGAAGCGCAAAAACATTAGTACTTCCTTACTAGTAGAAGTAACATTTTACCTGGCTTGTACATGCAACAAAATTGCCACTTAGATTCCATGGAGTTTTCTGCAGCTCCAATTCAATGTTTGATGCAGTAGCAAGAGTTGACTCATAGCACTGGTTAGAGTTGTTAGTTGTGTGATTCCTAAATGTTTAAGTCGGTACATACCAGCTTGCATGCTTTCATAAGCACATACCTGTACAAGATTGAGAAAAGAAAAAATCAAGATAGATGAAATATGTGTAAACACATGCATTTCTAACCTCATAGTCTTTATATATTTTCTGTAAATATTACACATATCAAGGATCATGATAGGATAGAAACAAAGCATCTTGTTTTTCATTTCTTTTGTCTAATATATGAAGCAAAAGCATATTCATTTCATATATGCAGAATAAATAAATAAATAAATAAATAAAGGGATAGAAATAAAAAACGGTACTTAATGATCTAGCCCTTTGTATTACCACCCAAACTTTCCTTCCGAGAATGGTACTCCGGCATGGAATAATATAGTATCTCTTCCTTCATATTGTTGACCATATGAGAAGCCTATGCAAAAAAAAGAGAGCATAAACAAGAAGAAAGCTTGCTGCAAAATATTGAACATGTAAATTCTAGCCAATAATACCTTCGCAATAGGAGTTATAAACTTAACCATGAATGATTTTACTTTCAACAGTGATGGTCAAAAGGAGTGAATAAAACTGATCACCAAACCCTTGATATAATTTAAATTAGTATATTCTTATAATATTTTATAATCTATAGTTTAAATATTATTATTATATTTATAAATTATACAAATAAATTAATTTAAGAATAAATTAATAAAATTATACCTTGTACATGTCTGCATTAAGCCTCTACATATGCTAGTTCTTGCTTTAGCTGGACAGACAACCATTTCTCATTGTGAAGTGGTGATTCTAGTCCTTCTTTCTCTGCCTTAAGCATTGCTAGAGTGTGCTCGCCAGTCTCCACAACTTTGGATTTCTGCATTAAATCTTCAATGTCAATAATTATTTCATGTAGCCCAACCCCTGGCAATGCAGGAGGGTGGGGGTGCAAGAAAGAAGTCAATCAAATAATAAAAAAAGGGTATTGTTGCTTACTTGAGAACAAGAATTCCATGCCTTAAAGATCTTTCTAGTTAGAACCATTGGCTCAAGTAAGAAAGAAATATCAACTACCGTTGAGCAAAATAGCATCTCCATCTGTAAACAAATCATCCATATTCATAAAAATTGCCACTACTTCATTGGCTTATTTATTCCAAGTTTCAAACAAAAAAGAAAGAGAATTTTTAAGGCTAAACCTGTGTTGTTCCTGGATTCAAGGATAGTTACCTTTGTAGATTTAAACATAAATTGGACAGGACAATTAAGGTAAACCAGTGAACCCTTGGTTAGTCCATGAGAACACCAGATAGTTTCACATGTCTTCCATGGATACACCATTTGTTTCATAGTAAACCCTTGAAGCTGTATCAATATCAGGTAAACAAACCCTTGTATAAAAGTAAAATATCATCCATATTTGAAACGTTTCAAAGATTTTAAGTCAAGAAAAAACCAAAATTAAAAGGAACAAAATATGAGAAATTATGAAGAATAAACCTGAATTGAAAGCCTATTATAAACATATTCATGCAATAAAAAAATAACTCATCGATTGTCACATTAAAAAAATAATTTGAATAAAAAAAGGCAGAGTTAACTGAAGAAAGCAAATTGAATCACTAGACCAAAGGCATCAACATGTGAAAACAATGAAAATGGAAGTACATAGAAACTATTTTTACAAACAAATAATACAATGTCCTAAATTTTATTTTTCGTATTTTTTCTTACTAAGCAAACACAGAGAAACGCAACAAAAGAGAAACCAAACCAGACATAAATAAAAGGGAATTGGTCACATGCAGAACTGAGAAACCTTTGCAAATGAAATAACAGGTTCAAAACAACACTAACATGTAATCAGAAATGAAAACTCAAATGTCAACAATTTATTAGATTTAGGTAAAAAAAACAAAATCCATAATCTGTAATCAGAATATAAATCAAATTTTTAAAAAACCCAGAAAAAATTCATCACAAAATATAATCTAACAAAAGTATAAATTAAAAGAAAAATGTAACAGATACAAGAATTGGGTAAAAGAAACTAACCTGAGAATCTAAAGAATTGATTGATATAATCAATGGGCAAGTTTCTTAAATGGGTGATAAGTAGTGCTCAGTTTTTATTTTTATAGATGGGATTTCAACCGTTGGCTTAGGATAAAAGGGTAATTATACCTAAATTCTTATGATATTTATAATATTATTATATTTATAAACTATATAAACAATATAATTTAAGAATAAATTAATTTAATTTAAAAATATATAAATAATATTAGAATTATTTAAATTATTTATGTTAAGAACATATTAATATAATTTAAATCTATAATTTAAATATTAATGTTATTATATAGGGCAGGATCTAATTATACTGTGTAAAACTCTTTTAGTTTATACCATTTTAAGACCAGTAGATGGGAGAAATTAAAGAGTGAAATTAATCGTGGAAAATGAAAAGATATTCACTAAAAAAACGAATTAATCTCAATCTTTGATTTATCTCAATCCAATGGCTCTAAAGATTAAAGCCAACGCTGAATCATAGACTATATTGCATGAGATTAAAGCTCAAGAGATTTTGATCAAAGTCTCGGATCAAAACAGCTCTAATCAAGTTTCTTTTAACCAATGTTGAGTTAAACTTCCCATTTAGCTTCTGCAAAGGCCAAAACTGACCTAATAATTACTAAAGATCCTGATTGAGAACTTTAATGCACCATCTTGTTCCTCTTTAAAGATTATGTATTTTAGTTAAGGGAAGGGGGGAGAGCGGGTTTGGAGACTTGGAAAGCCAAGATTGTGGTGTCCCTAACAGGCACTGCATGAAATATAAGAAGAAAATCCAACCGACATGTAAATGTGCAGAACCTGATTGATATGCAAAATAGCAATTTAATGTATAGGAAATACCTTACAAAATGTTGCAGACACTGGACCATCCTTTTCCGAGGCAGCTAGTTCTTGGATGACCTTCTCCAACCCTTTACTAATGGCTTGCATCTCGTCTGCCAAACATTTCAATTGTACCTGCATGGTAATCAATAATTTTGCTTAACATCACATGGAAAAGGTTAAGCAATTTAAATATGACCTGAAAAGGCCATAAAAATCTTACCTTTGTTGCAGATTCCAAAGTCGCAAGGTCTTTTGGAAAATCTATTAATTCTGGCAACTTTTGGCTCAGGACCTAAAAGTTAGAGGCCGTAAAGAGTAAAGTATAAATCGACATTCTCACATATAATAAGGTATGGTTTGCAATGTCAATAAAAGCATTTTCTACTATGGCAATAAGTTAATGATTGCAAAAGTAAAACAACCCAACATACCATGCATTTTCTGCAATAATTTTCATGATATTAGTAACCTTTAAATTTGAAAATTAGTCTTCAACAAAATTGAAAAAGGATGCAGTGAATGTCTGCACGCATTCAAGCATTTTACTTGGTACAATAAGACAGGCATTCCATCTTGAAACATAAGTGTAGGAGTACAAGAATATTCAAGTTATTCAAACAAATTTAACAGGAAAGATCAGAATCAAGAAAATTAAGGTAGATGGTCTTGTACCTTACAAAGATAATGCATGAGAGTCATCTTTTTATTCCGAGCTCGTGTATCTGTGAGTTTAAGGAGACTATCCAACCGAAAACCAACAGCAGAACCTGTGGGGACGAACCATAAATTTCTGAAATGTTTGGAGCAAATTGATGCTTCTTGAAAAATTTGTACAGATATGACATCTAGGGATTCGATTTCTATTCTTAGCAGTTAAGGTAAAAATACAGGATTACAGGACCGTGTTAAACATTTAAGAGACTCAATTAACAATAAGAAAACAGTGAAAATACACAACTCATTCAAGAAGAATAACAGAAGGCAAATCAGAAGTGAAAAGACTGACCTTGTTTCCCATTAACAAATTTATCTAAGCAGAATGGGATACAAAAAGATGACTAAAATAAGATAGTTCTTCATCTATTAATAAAATATACCTCCTCAGTTAAATCACTCACCCCTAGCAGTTCCTTGGTTCAAAGCATTTCCCAGAGAAAGAATAGTTTGCATGATCCTTTTCAATTTGACCGAATTCCTCACCTGGTGAATGCATTGGTGAAATGGTTTAAATGACTAAAATCTTCAGGAGAAATAATACCTTTAATTGGAAAAGCTAATTTATGTCCAAAAAAAGCTTAACTTGCCTCTCCAACAGCAGAGTTTACAATGTCCAAACTATTTCTAAGATCAGAAACCTGCAAAGGTGCAAGAAGCACCAATTAGGTGACAACAACAGTAGAAAGCATCTCATACCAATCTGAGTACACAGGTTCTCCTCATACCTGGGAATAAAATTGTATTTTGAATAAGAAAACTCTTAGCTTAGACTCTACTGGTGGCACTGTCATCAATTCTAGGAAAAACTGTCACCAAATACTGAGCAAGTAATCAGATCATAGATCGAATCAAACAATGATAATCACAGTCTGTATATTATGTAAATGATAATGCACCCATACACCTTACACACCGTCCGAAACGTATGTTCCATACAACCACTAACTACAACACACCATCCGAAGTAGGGTCTACCACAAAGACAAAGGCCACTTAATTCGAAGTGATTTTCAACACATCAAGTGAATACACTAAACTTCCCCTATCAATCCAAACCCAATATAACATGATAAAATATTTCATTCGAATTTTGATCTAATCCGAATGCAAAATATTACATATACAAATAATCTAAATGCATCTCATAAATTCTAAATCTGATATATCAACATATTTTACATAACACTTTTCAAACAACAAATAATAATAATAATAATATTCTAAAACAAGCAATAATAATCATTTTTCGAATGTTATGCAAATAATCATGCACCCTTACACCTTACAAATCATCCAAATTTGGGTCTGCCACAAAGGCAGAGGCCACTGAATCCAAAGTGACATCCTTATATAACTTGACAACATATATCATCAGAATTCTAATTTTATCCGAATGAATAAATATTACATATATAAATAATCCAAATGCATTGCCTAATTTCTAAGTTCGATATATCAACATTTCACAAGACATTTTCCAAACAAAATACCATACAATCAATAATCTCAAAACAACTATGGTCACAATAAACAAAGAAAATGTCAATCAATCAGATAACTAACAAAAAAAATATTGCACCGTACAGAGAGACACATTAAATCAAACATTATACAAATCACATTTTAATTCACATCATCTAGCACATCGTGTCTTTAAAATCTATAAAGTCACAATTCACATCATAATCTGAATCAAACAATGATAATCATTATCCAAATCTAACCTTAATAATCTGAGTTTGAATTATATAATTTAATTTAAGAATATATTATCCAAATCAAACAATGATAATTTAAATTAATTTCATTTAAGAATATATTAATATAATTTAAATTAATATATTCTTATGATACTTTATAATTTATAATTTAAATATTATTATTATTATATAAATAAATTATATAAATAATTTTATTTAAGAATAAATTAATAAATCAGAGTTTGAAAACCAATCAGTAAGGGAAACAAATCAAATCATTATAAGAAACATACCATTGTTCCCTTGTTTCAAGTATATCTCTAACCTCATAGTCTTTATATATTTTCTCTAAATATTACACATATCAAGGATCATGATAGGATAGAAACAAAGCATCTTGTTTTTCATTTCTTTTGTCTAATATATGAAGCAAAAGCATATTCATTTCATATATGCAGAATAAATAAATAAATAAATAAATAAAGGGATAGAAATAAAAACGGTACTTAATGATCTAGCCCTTTGTATTACCACCCAAACTTTCCTTCCGAGAATGGTACTCCGGCATGGAATAATATGGTATCTCTTCCTTCATATTGTTGACCATGTGAGAAGCCTATGCGAAAAAAAGAGAGCATAAACAACAAGAAAGCTTGCTGCAAAATATTGAACATGCAAAATAACTCATCGATTGTCACATTAAAAAAATAATTTGAATAAAAAAAGGCAGAGTTAACTGAAGAAAGAAAATTGAATCACTAGACCAAAGGCATCAACATGTGAAAACAATGAAAATGGAAGTACATAGAAACTATTTTTACAAACAAATAATACAATATCCTAAATTTTATTTTTCGTATTTTTTCTTACTAAGCAAACACAGAGAAACGCAACAAAAGAGAAACCATACCAGACATAAATGAAAGGGAATTGGTCACATGCAGAACTGAGAAACCTTTGCAAATGAAATAACAAGTTCAAAACAACACTAACATGTAATCAGACATGAAAACTCAAATGTCAACAATTTATTAGATTTAGGTAAAAAAACAAAATCCCTAATCTGTAATCAGAATATAAATCAAATTTTTAAAAAAACCCAAAAAAATTCATCACAAAATATAATCTAACAAAAGTATAAATTAAAAGAAAAATGTAACAGATATAAGAATTGGGTAAAAGAAACTAACCTGAGAATCTAAAGAATTGATTGATATAATCAATGGGCAAGTTTCTTAAATGGGTGATAAGTAGTGCTCAGTTTTTATTTTTATAGATGGGATTTCAACCGTTGGCTTAGGATAAAAGGGTAATTATACCTAAATTCTTATGATATTTATAATATTATTATATTTATAATCTATATAAACAATATAATTTAAGAATAAATTAATTTAATTTAAAAAAATTTAAATAATATTAGAATAATTTAAATTATTTATGTTAAGAACATATTAATATAATTTAAATCTATAATTTGAATATTAATATTATTATATAGGGCAGGATCTAATTATACTGTGTAAAACTCTTTTAGTTTATACCATTTTAAGACCAGTAGATGGGAGAAATTAAAGAGTGAAATTAATTGTGGAAAATGAAAAGATATTCACTAAAAAATGAATTAATCTCAATCTTTGATTTATCTCAATCCAATGGCTCTAAAAATGTGTAAAACTAAAAGAGTTTTACATACTATAAATGGATCCTAATCCTTATTATATTTAAAAATTATATAAATTAATTAATTTAATTTAAGAATAAATTATATAAAAATATTTAAATAATATTATAATAATTTAAACAATTTAATTTAAGAATATATTAATATAATTTAAAATTATAATTTAAATATTAATATTATTATATGGGGGCAAAATCCAATTATAGTGTGTAAAACTCTTTAATTTTACATCATTTTAGGATCATTGGATGAAAGAAATTAAAGACTAAGATTAACCATGGAAAATGAACAGATATATACTAAAAAACATATTAATCTCATCCTTTGATTTCTCTCAATCCAATGAGACTAAAAAACTGCAAACCTAAAAGAGTTTTACACAATATAAGTGGATCCTAATCCTTATATATTTATAAATTAATTAATTTAATTTATGATATTTTAATTTAAATAAATAATATTATAGTAAATGTCGAGGATTTTCCTAATGTGAATGAAAAAGCAAAAATGCATAAGGACAATAAATTGTGACACTTACATTTTCTTCAACTATAGAGCTGAGAAACAGAGAACCAATTTGTCGCTCGATTCACAAAGATTCCTTTTCTTCTGCCTATTGACTTCTTTTCCTCTAGGATATTCCTTGTTGTGAACTGGCAAATGTCTACAAATGAAGCAATAACTTAATGAAATTTCCATGAGCATGAAAAGGTGAAGTTTGTAAAGAAACTAGAATAAACTGGATGAAACTTCAACATACCCTCTTAAAACACTTGTTTTTCTACTTCCTTGAGATTCTGACTCTTCATTAGGTAACTTAGAAGAAGCATGGAGAGGGCACAACATTACAAAGTTATCCTATTGTGATCCAAAATAAATATACACTCGTTAACAAGGAACGAGTCTTTAACTTCCCAAAAAATCATATGAAGTCCAGAAAACTGCCCAATCTGTATCGCTTACAGTATCCCACCGGCATTGTGAGACTAATTTTGCACAGGGAACATGGAAACTTTTATGACAACTCTTTTCGAAACAGCCAAACGCTGCACCTTTGAGTCCGCAACAGGAGCATTTTATTTTTCGACTTCTGGAGTTCATTTTCAAAATAAACATTAGGAGCCCTGAAAAAAATAACATTATTATATATTAAAATTATCGAAACTGTACCGAAAGAGCATATTCGGTTATGAACACTTTTACCATTCACTGCAGTTCTTGTGCGAATGTATGACCTTAAAGCCACCATTGTAATCTTGAGGTACAGGTCTACCTTCATAGCAATTAACCATCTCTCCTGTAGCCTGCAATTTTATATAGCAAATAAACTTCATCAATTTGATTGAAAAGATGGGCAATTTTAGTCATATCATAGACTTTACAGGAAATACTAAACCTCAAAGTCTTCTATTGAAAGACAAAAAACATTGTGTTTTATTTGTAATGGTCTCACATTTACACAAGGTCGCTTCATTTGCTAAAGGCAACTTATTTACTGTTGAACCATGACCATATGAAATTCCAACAGTGGGACTCCCATTAACCTTTTCATTTAGTCTTTCTAAAGCCATATTACTATTTCCTTGCTGCTGTTGATCTTCAGCCAACACACTTTTTGTGTCACCACTAAAAGAAACTTTCATCTTTTTCTTACAACTTGAGGTTTTTTCACTTTTCAAACTTGTAGTCAACTTTACTGCCCAAGCACGTTTAATTGATCCTTTTCTAACCTGTTTTGCACCACTTTCATGAGCCAAGGGAGTGGAGTGGGAAATGAGGACTTCTGTTTAATCATATTTTCATTTGTCAGACTTCATTAGATAAAAGAACCTATTACTGCCAGTGCAAAGATAGATAAAAGAGCTCATTAACTATTAACATCAGATCAAAAGACAAATGATGAAAACTTAATTAGATAACTTCAAGAATTCTCAGAATGACAACAACAGAACTAACACATGAACAATATACCCTGTAATCAGGGATAGTATTAAGGTCATAGAGCTTTCTGTTTTTCAAATAAACGGTCAACTCTGAAGTTTGGCATTGTAGGTTTCAAATGAGCCATTAGGAAACTCCAAATGAATCATGTAGCATCCTTTATTCATTTAAGAGGATTTTGTAGGCAAGGAGAGCATAATGATGTCACTGTCATCAAGCCTAGACTAGAGAGTAAACAAGAACGTCCCAAAGGTTTAAGGCTTGAGCCTTGTCAAGTTTATTTGTTAAAAGATTACGATGCACGATAATGCTTAACATACTTCAAATATTAAGCTGATATGTACGTCTACTTACCATGAGAAGCTGAGAAAGGTATAGTGTATTTCATTTGTATAACATGACGTATTTCTGGTTAAATCTTAAAACTCTTGATGTTGCCATCAGAATCTCCAACATACCTGCAAATTTAGAAATTAAATCGATATGAAAAATTCAATTGTCGCATGTGCTCTCTTGAAAGTTGAAATAACCTACAGTAGAGCAAAGAACCGAAGCTAGACTTGCATGTCGGGACTAGTTTGCATAACTGCAAAAGAAGTAATTTCTTCTTTAAAGACATATACATGAGACAAGAGCCTCTTTTCCGAGTCCCATACCTACTTTACAATTTCCATAAAAATTAATTCCCATATGAAAGAGAGAAAATAAGACATATTTATAGGTAAAGTATAGAGCAAGAAGACATATTTGTTTGTAAAAGTAGACATATACATAGAAACTACTTTTACAAACAAATAATATAAAAATACAATGTCCTAAATTTTATTTCTAATAATTTTTCTTAGAAAGCAAAGACATAGCAAAACATAAAAAGAGAAACAAAACCAGGCATACATGAAAATGAATTGGTCACATGTAGAACCGACAAACCTTTACAAATAAAACAACACTAACATGTAATCAGAAAAGAAAACCCAAAATGTCAACAATTTATTAGATTTAGGTAAAAAACAAAATCCCAAATATATAATCAGAAAATAAATCAAATTTAAAAAAAAAACTAAAAAAATCAAGAAACATGGCCACATACAACTTACTATCACTCTCAATAATCAACCGTCTCTTAGAGCACCAGCTAGAAGATTCAAAGAAAATTAAACCATGTTTAATGGCCTTAAATTCCATTAAAGGACCCAGACCAGCAGCTTCTTGAAAAGATCCTAACACTGTGCAACACTCGTCTCTTAAAATCCTGCCTAAATCGCAAGCCTTCCAATCACCATTAATAGCAGCATCCACGTTCAGCTTTAGAAATCCCGTAGGGGGATGGGACCAAAAAATTTTATTTACTATCAGACATTTTGGAAATCCCATGGGGTCCATCACAAAAACATATACCATTAATTTCAAAATTCTAAGTGACATTTACCCCGTCATATGAATTCACTGAACTTCTCTTATCAATCCAAGCCTTATATAACATGATAATACATTTCATTCAAATTCTTATCAGATACAAATGTAAGAATATTATATATACAAATAATTCGAATGCATCGCATAAATTCTGAGTGCAATATATCTACATATTTACATAACGTTTTTCGAGCAAAATACCAAACAACTAATAATCGCAAAACAATAAATCTCGCAATAAACAAAGAAAATGACACCCAATCAAAAAAAACTCACAAACCAAATATAACACCCTATAGGAACACACCTTGACAAAATCAAACAACGATAATCATATTCAAAATATTATGCAAATACTCATAGACCCATACACCTTACAGACCATTCAAAGTGGGGCTTGACACAAAGGAAAAGGCCATTGAATTTAAAGTGATATTCACTATGTCGAGTGAATACATTGAACTATCAATCAAGACTCAATATAACATGATAAGATGTTTCACTCGAACACTAAATGATCCAAATGTAAAAAAATTAAATATAAAAATAATTCAAATGCATCGCATAAATTCCAAGTCCGATATATCAACATATTTCACACAACATTTTCTGAACAAAATATCAAATAATCATTAATCGTAAAATATTCATGCACGCAATAAATAAAAAAAAATTAATTAATCAGATAACTCACAAACAAAATATAACACCCTATAAATACACACCTTGACAAAATATTCTAGCAGCGACCAACAATTCCCAATCTTTGAAGTGTAAAATCACAATTCACATCATAGCCCGAAACAACAATAAAAAACATATTCCAAATTAAACATTAATAATCAGAGTCTGAATACTATGCAAACGATCATACACACATACAACTTATTGTTCAAAGAGTAAAGTCCGAGAACCACTCTAATTATAACACACCATCCGAAGTGTTGTCCACCAAAAAGGCATATGACCCTGAATCTAAAGTTACATTCACCCTATGGAGTGAATACACTAAAACTTCCGTATCAATCCCAACCCAATATAAATTGATAACATATTTCATCTAAATGGAAGAATATTACATATACAAATAATACAAATGCACCGCATAAATTCTATGTCTGAAATATAAAAATATTTCACAAAACATTTTCCAAACAAAAAAAAACAATCATGCTCATAATAAACAAAAAAAATGTCAGTCAATTACATAACTCAGAAACAAAATACAACACCCTAGAGAGATACACCGTGAAAAAATATTATAACAACGACCAACGATTTGCACAATATCTTTAAAAAGCATAAAATCACAATTCATATCATAGTCCATATCAACCAATAATAATTATAATCCAAATCAAACATTAATCAGTCCTAATATTATGCAAATGCTCATGCACCCATACGACTTACGCATCGTTCGAAAAGTAAGTTTTCAGAACCACTCTAACTCCAATAGACCATCCAAAGTACGATTCGCTACAAAAGCATAAACCCCTGAATTCGAAGTGAATTTCACCCCATCGAATAAATACACGAAACTTCCCTTATCAATCTCAACCCAATAAAAAATTATAACAAATTTCATCTGAGTGTAAGCATATTACCTATACAAATAATCCGAATACATCACATAAATTCTAAGTATGATATATCAATTATTTCACGTAGCATTTTTCGAACAAAATACCAGACAACAAATAATCGCAAAACAATCATTATCGTAATAAACAGTGAAAATGTAAGTCAATCAGAAACCTCACAAACAAAGTATAACATCCTATAGTGACACACCTTGACAAAAATATTCACACGGTGTCTTTAAAGTGCATAAAGTCACAATTCACATCATAGATCGAATCAAACAATGATAATCACAGTCTGAATATTATGTAAATGATAATGCACCCATACGCCTTACACACCGTCCGAAACGTATGTTCCATAGAACCACTAACTACAACACACCATCCGAAGTAGGATCCGCCACAAAGACAAAGGCTACTTAATTCGAAGTGACATTCAACACATCAAGTGAATACACTAAACTTCCCCTATCAATCCAAACCCAATATAACATGATAAAATATTTCATTCGAATTTTGATCTAATCCGAATGTAAATATTACATATACAAATAATCTAAATGCATCGCATAAATTCTAAATCTGATATATCAACATATTTCACATAACATTTTTCAAACAACAAATAATAATAATAATAATAATAATCTAAAACAAGCAATAATAATCATTGTTCGAATATTATGCAAATAATCATGCACCGGTACACCTTACAAATCATCCGAAGTTGGGTCTGCCACAAAGGCTGAGGCCACTGAATCCAAAGTGACATCCTTATATAACTTGACAACATATATCATTAGAATTCTAATTTTATCCGAATGTAAGAATATAACATATATAAATAATCCAAATGCATTGCCTAATTTCTAAGTTCGATATATCAACATTTCACAAGACATTTTCCAAACAAAATACCATACAATCAATAATCTCAAAACAATTATGCTCACAATAAACAAAGAAAATGTCAATCAATCAGATAACTAACAAAAAAAATATTGCACCCTATAGAGAGACACATTGAATCAAACATTATACAAATCACATCATCTAACACATCATGTCTTTAAAATCTATAAAGTCACAATTCACATCATAATTCGAATCAAACAATGATAATCATTATCCAAATCAAACATTAATAATCCGAGTTTGAATTATATAATTTAATTTAAGAATAAATTATCCAAATCAAACAATGATAATCATTATCCAAATGAAACAATGATAATTTAAATTAATTTCATTTAAGAATATATTAATATAATTTAAATTAATGTATTCTTATGATATTTTATAATTTATAATTTAAATATTATTATTATATATAATAAATTATATAAATAATTTAATTTAAGAATAAATTAATAAATCAGAGTTTGAAAAACCAATCAGTAAGGGAAACAAATCAAAACATTATAAGCAACGTACCATTGTTCTCTTGTTTCAAGTATATCTCTAATTTGAAACATCTTCACTGCTCAAGACAAGTTGATCGCATACGGATTGGAGCTCCTAAGATGCAAAAGGAATTTAGTAAGTAAATTTTCTAAGCTACTTTTCCAAACTTATACAATTAAAACAGTCGAAGAACTATGTGGCCCATCATAATACATCTAAAAAAGCTATACCTTGTGCATGTCTTCTTTAAGCCTATGCTACATATGCTAGTTTTTGCTTTAACTGGACATACAACAATTTCTCATTGTGGAAGGGTGATTCTAGTTCTTCTTTCTCTGCCTTGAGCATTGCTAGAGTGTGCTCGCCAGTCTCCTCACCTTTGGATTTCTAGAGTGTGTTTTAATTAATATTATAATAATTTAAATTTAAGAATTTATTAATATAATTTTAAATTTATAATTTAAATAATATTATTATATGGGGCAAGATCTAATTACACTATGTAAAAATATTTTAGTTTTACACCATTTTAGGACCATTGGATGAAAGAAATTAAAGAATGAGATTAACCGTGGAAAATGAACAGATATTCACTAAAAAAACGAGTTAGTCTCAACCTTTGATTTCTCTAAATCCAATGGCACTAAAAAAGTGTAAAACTAAAAGAGTTTTGCGCAGTGTAAATGAATCCTAATCCTTAATGTATTCATAAATTATATAAATTAATTAATTTATATAAAAATTATATAAAAATATTTTAAATAATATTAGAAAATTTTAATTTAAGAATATATTAACATAATTTCAATTAATATAATCTTATGATATTTTATAATTTATAATTTATAAATAATTTAATTTTAAAATAAATTAATAAAACTATACCTCGTACAGGTTTTTGTTTTAAGCCTTTGCATATGCTAGTTCTTGCTTTAACTGGGCAGACAACAATTTCTCATTGTGGAATGGTGATTCTAGTTCTTTCTTCTCTTCCTTGAGCATTGCTAGAGTGTGCTCGTAATGTCTCCTCACCTCAGGATTTCTGCATACACTCTAAACTTTAAGTGAAATAAATAAACCTAACGATACAGAAAATGAGAATGAACCCATTAAATCTTCAATGTCAGATATATAAAATAAAAGCATTCAAGACATTCACAGAGTGTGTTTTGTATCAGAAGATTTCAAGTTCAGCCACATGGATTTATCTTGAAAATTGCAAAACCAGGAGAATAAAAATGTGACAAACAACAAGCAACCTATCACTAAGGCCTTGCTAAGCATCCAACCTAAAAATCACTTAGAAATAGGCAAAGAAATCCCAACCTAAAAGTGGAGATGCAATAAACATCAAAACTACATTTACGATGTACCATTTTTCATTGGAGCAGACACAATAGTTCTCAGTCTGAAACTACTTATCATGCAACAAACTTCCCAAAGTTTAACAAATATGATGCCTTAAATTAACAATTCGTTAGCATCAAAAACTTATGTTCATAAACATACATTTTATTCCATGCATAAACATGATGTGCCTAATTTCACACATACGATTATCACAACCCAAATCATCCACTCTCAACTTATATAATAACTTTTTCCAATTATTCACCCAAAACCCAGTAGGTTAACATTAAATACGCATCCACGGAATTAATTTCATAGAAAGTTTAAATTACAGAGAAAACTATGCAAAACCTAAGATCCTGACAACAAAAAGGTTGTCATATGGCATTTGTTTGTTCCGGGGAAAAATCACCCCTTAAACCACATATATAATTTATAGATTTAACTCTTTTGGCAAGAAAGTCAATGGTAGTCTATTTAATTAAAAATATATATGTAAAACACATAATAAACTCGAGCATCCAATCTTTATTTATATAAGGATAAATTTTGTGGAATTAAAGAGATTAAAAGACAATGAGTGAATATTACCTTTGCTACATCTTTCAACACCGAAAAGGTTGCATCTCTGACATGGGATCCAACCATTAAGACACTACAATTCAAATTCACAACATTCCAATAGTAATAGCATTTAAATAATAATAGGATAAAAAACAGAGCATCTCCTCCTATATGATTTTATAAAGACAAAGTAAAATGTTTCAGACCATTACTAGATGATGACCATCACAGAGTTCAGTTGCCATTAAAAGGAAGGAAGATTCATATATTATTTATTCAAATTGTTTTGGATACTTGAGTAGAAAATTTTACTAAATGCACTTAGCTAGCATTGCCGAAAGCAAGAGAAAACTTACATTAGAAAACCCTTCATCATCAGAATCCTTCATATCACTGAAAGAGGGAAGTTCAGGCGGTGCTGTGTACACACATTGATCGCTGTCCGTGAGCTGACTTACCATGAGAAGCTGAGAAAGGTATAGTGTATTTCATTTGTATAACATGAAGTACTTCTTGTTCAATCTTAAAAACCTTGATGTTGCCATCAGAATCTCCAACATACCTGCAAATTCAGAGAGAAAAGAAGACATATTTATAGGTAAACTATAGAGAAAGAAAACATAGGCAATACTGATTCTGATGACACTAAAAGTAGATTACTCTCATATCTAATATGATAGAATCAGCAATTAACCAAGCAAGTAACTTGCTTCAATATGGTTCTTGAAATTTACATTGATATATTAAGGATGCCTTGATTCTGGACAAAAATTAAGTACCTTGAAATAACTTTAAAAAAAAGTTTTACAAGGAAAAAAAATACTGATATAGCATTATTAATGATAGTATCAAGAAATCCAGATTGAGAAATATAGCATCATAAACATGTTAAACTGTCACGTTTCTTTCTCATGTGATAATTAATCAGATATGACCTGCCTTTAGTTGCATCAAGTCCATATTAATCTGTTCAACAGAGGTAACAAAAGCATACCTTAAACAGTAAGTGCATAGACAGCAAGGTAAACGATGATACCTTTTCTGATTGAAGTTGATTATTTACTGTCAAAGTGAACTGTGCATATCCACTCCAGCAGGGTAGACTTTCTGGGTCGGCAACATCCAAATACATAGACAAATGATCCACGTTGTAATCAAGAAAATCAAGAACACTGAGGTATGCAATTGTATTAAAGACTAAACTATCATCGCCAAAACAGAAAATCAAGGGGGAAAGTGTAAGTACTATCAAAAAGACTAAACTATCATCGCCAAAACAGAAAATCAAGGGGGAAAGTGTAAGTACTATCAAAAAGGAATGAGCAGTGTACCATTTAAAACCATCAACGATAAAATCATATGAGAAAATCAAGGGATTGGGACTCTATTAACAAATCGAGAAGTAAAATCACAACAAAATAAAACACTGTTCTTCATCTTCTTGTCGCTGAAAAATAAAGAGTAATCAAGAAAAATTCAAAAATAACTAAATCATAAGCAGTAGAAACCGTAAAAAAATACGAAAGGCCAACTGAAGATATAGCAACGAGATGCTTGTCGTTCGAGAGTGTAATTGGAGAGTTTGAGATGGAACAAAGAGAGGATATGATAGCGGGTGAGAGAAATGTTAGGGTTTGAAAACAGAAGTAATTTTACTTCAAATTCACAACATTCCAATAGTAATAGCATTTAAATAATAATAGGATAAAAAACAGAGCATCTCCTCCTATATGATTTTATAAAGACAAAGTAAAATGTTTCAGACCATTACTAGATGATGACCATCACAGAGTTCAGTTGCCATTAAAAGGAAGGAAGATTCATATATTATTTATTCAAATTGTTTTGGATACTTGAGTAGAAAATTTTACTAAATGCACTTAGCTAGCATTGCCGAAAGCAAGAGAAAACTTACATTAGAAAACCCTTCATCATCAGAATCCTTCATATCACTGAAAGAGGGAAGTTCAGGCGGTGCTGTGTACACACATTGATCGCTGTCCGTGAGCTGACTTACCATGAGAAGCTGAGAAAGGTATAGTGTATTTCATTTGTATAACATGAAGTACTTCTTGTTCAATCTTAAAAACCTTGATGTTGCCATCAGAATCTCCAACATACCTGCAAATTCAGAGAGAAAAGAAGACATATTTATAGGTAAACTATAGAGAAAGAAAACATAGGCAATACTGATTCTGATGACACTAAAAGTAGATTACTCTCATATCTAATATGATAGAATCAGCAATTAACCAAGCAAGTAACTTGCTTCAATATGGTTCTTGAAATTTACATTGATATATTAAGGATGCCTTGATTCTGGACAAAAATTAAGTACCTTGAAATAACTTTAAAAAAAGTTTTACAAGGAAAAAAAATACTGATATAGCATTATTAATGATAGTATCAAGAAATCCAGATTGAGAAATATAGCATCATAAACATGTTAAACTGTCACGTTTCTTTCTCATGTGATAATTAATCAGATATGACCTGCCTTTAGTTGCATCAAGTCCATATTAATCTGTTCAACAGAGGTAACAAAAGCATACCTTAAACGGTAAGTGCATAGACAGCAAGGTAAACGATGATACCTTTTCTGATTGAAGTTGATTATTTACTGTCAAAGTGAACTGTGCATATCCACTCCAGCAGGGTAGACTTTCTGGGTCGGCAACATCCAAATACATAGACAAATGATCCACGTTGTAATCAAGAAAATCAAGAACACTGAGGTATGCAATTGTATTAAAGACTAAACTATCATCGCCAAAACAGAAAATCAAGGGGGAAAGTGTAAGTACTATCAAAAAGGAATGAGCAGTGTACCATTTAAAACCATCAACGATAAAATCATATGAGAAAATCAAGGGATTGGGACTCTATTAACAAATCGAGAAGTAAAATCACAACAAAATAAAACACTGTTCTTCATCTTCTTGTCGCTGAAAAATAAAGAGTAATCAAGAAAAATTCAAAAATAACTAAATCATAAGCAGTAGAAACCGTAAAAAAATACGAAAGGCCAAATGAAGATATAGCAACGAGATTCTTGTCGTTCGAGAGTGTAATTGGAGAGTTTGAGATGGAACAAAGAGAGGATATGATAGCGGGTGAGAGAAATGTTAGGGTTTGAAAACAGAAGTAATTTTACCTGAGATGGGCGGGATTGCGGGAATAAATAGTCAAATTTTTATTTATTTACCTAAGATAGATCAAAAAAAAAATAGTCGTTGCAAAGGAGCGTAAAATTTGAAATTTAAAATATTTTTATTTGATTTATTTACTTTTCTTTAAAATTATCTCTTTTATTTACGAATAAAATTTGATTTTTTTAATCGATTATCTATGAATTTTAGTTTGATTAATTTCATTTCTTCTTTTTCATTTTGATTTTAAAGTTATTTTCAAAAACAAATTAATAAAAAACTTTAATATATGATTTTAAATATTATTTAATAAAGATTATTTTTTGTCAAAAATATTTTAATATTTTTTTGACGATGACGAATCGACGTTTTATACCTCAGGAACCCTATGATGAAAATTGTGATCCCACACGATTTCGACGGTCAATCAGTGGTAACTACGACAACACATGATTGAGAAGGTGACAGGGACTATGTCGGTGGCGATGGCGATGGATTAGGATTAAGATTTGGGGATTTTAGAGATATGGGGCTTCTTTATAATTTAAGAGAAATTATGATTTTTTTTATAAATATGTTAATATTTTTTAAAAATAAATTTTAAAATTATTAGATTGTGACATGTGTCACTTGACAGAAGAAATAAACGCCGTTCACGGCCCGAACACCTAAATTGGTAACGTTGGACACCGGGAGCATTCAAAAAATAGTTTAGACACCTTTTATAAAAATATTATAGTTTGGACACTTATTTTGTATTAAACCTTATTCATTTCTCAGCAAAATACAAAATCTGGAAAAAAAACAGTACAAAACAACAAAACTAAACACATTAAGCCACAAGCACCATACAACTCGAGAAACAAGAAGTACAGCAGGGATAAAGGAGTGTTTTATACATATAGATATACGTGTATACATACATGTGTCATACTATATACAATTGTAGTTATATTACATAAAATAGTTTTAAAGGAGTGTTTTGTAATTTATAATATATGAATTAAACCTATAATTTATATTATCCCTATATCATTCTATTGAATTTTAGAATTTAAAGAACAAATAAATAAGATTACTTTAATTATAATATGTGAATTAAACCCACGATTTATTCATGATAAAGAAACTAAAAAAAGATTTAGACCAATAATTTGTTTCATTACAATTATTGATCTAATTCATTGATAAACAAAGGAATAGTTTAATAATTCTCATGAAACTCGTGCCTTGGTGGTGTTGAGGGTAGTTTCAATCAAACATCGTTGTGTACATATGATTTTATATTAAGAGATAAATTTAAATTTATAAAATTTTAAGAGTCGAAAATATTTTTTTAATAATAAATAAATAAAATCTAAAATATACAATAATTTTAAATTTTAAAAGATAATTGCCTCATCTACACCGTCTAAATCCGTCCCTAATTGCTTATTAATATTATCAAAATCTCTGTAATAAAATTCTTTAATTTATAAACAATTTGTCAATCGGTCAAAGGAGGGACAACATCGAAAGTTGAAAATATTTGTACTAATTCATGTTTATCTACAAGCCAGCATCATTCCAAATTCGCCTCTTCACGAGCTGGAAAACAAATCACCATTAACAAATCACCGTTGAAATCCACCGGTTTGTGTCGCCACCTTCACACCGCCGTCGATCGTCTGACATCTGTAGGGTCAAGCGGCTCCCGATACCGCTAGCATAAAAAATAAAATTAAGAATAGGACCTGCGGTTGGAGGAATCTGGGAGTATTAAAAAAAAGAGTTTAGTGGAAACTTATAAACAATATCCAATCACGTGCTTCCACTTGTAACTCCGCCGGCGGCTGTTGTTATCTTTACCATCGTCGGTGTCCACTTGGGAGGAGAATAAACAGGATCATTTTTAAGGAGGGAGGTTCCGAATCAGGATCATTATTAGCCAAACTACAGAGCATTTATTGATAATAGTAGTATTTTATCTCTTTGGAATTTTAAATACGATGTCGTTTTTACGGCGGCGGAGGAAGGGAACGGATTCGTCAATGTCCTCGAACTTTGTAGGATCCAGAATCGAAGACGAGGACGAGAAGAAGGGATTGTTCTCGAGTCCCAGGAAAGAGAGGAATACTTCTCAGAAATGGTTGTGATGGGACAGTTGTTGTTGGTTCATTGGTTTTGTGTGTTCGATGTGGTGGCTCTTGTTATTGTTGTACAACACAATGCCCGCTTTGATCCCTCAATACGTGACGGAGGCGATAACCGGGTCGTTGACCGACCCACCGAGTGTTAAGTTGAGGAAAGAGGGCTTGACGGTGAATCATCCCGTGGTGTTCGTCCCTGGGATTGTGACCGGTGGGCTCGAGCTATGGGAAGGACACCAATGTGCTGAAGGCTTGTTTAGGAAACGTCTTTGGGGTGGAACCTTTGGGGAATTGTATAAAAGGTACCATTAACTTTTGTCCCCTTCTTTTTTTCCTTTTGTTTTCCCTTTCTAGGTTTTGCATAAAAGGTATCATTGGCCTTGGGAAGGCCACCAGTGTTCTTTTCTGATCTTGATTTAGGTTGAAAGTTATTAGAGAAAGTTCCTCAAAGCTTACTGATTTGCACAAGAAAATATTGCTTAATTGATTTCTATAGTTGAAGCCTTCTAATTGTTGCAAATGCTTTTTCCTTTTGTTTTATGTTTGATTATGGGGCATTGGAAATGCATCTCTGGTTACTCTTTTCTGCAACTTGATCACTGTCGTGCTGTGTGGATTAGAATACACTTCAATCATTGGTGTTCTGGGCAAGGAGTGGGAACCTGCTTTTTCCTCGTAACAATCTTTGCATTTGGTGTGTTTTCTAGCTAGAGCATCTCAATAGATAGTTATAAAAAAACATGTGTTGGTATGGCGAATCTTATACTCTTGCGAAGAAAAATACTACTTAAACTCTCCGTAGGTCTTATTGAACTTTGTTGTTTAGAGCCAACTCAGGAGTTTCCCTGTTTTATGATATCATTACCCTTTATAAATGTTGGGTTGCTTCAAGTTTTGAAGAAGGCCAACCTGTCTTTCCAATGTGCGATGTCTATGTAGTTTCTGGCTATTTGATCGTTGAAGTAATACTGCATTCTCTTGACATCCAATTCCTTCTTGGTTTTGCTTTCTGAAGTTTTCTGATCAATGCTTCGTCTGTTTGAATATGGTTGCTATGCTGACTTTAAACTTCAACATTGTTCTTTTTTATTTAATGAAAATGCCATTAGAAGATCGGAAATTGTTCTAACTTAGACCTGTTATTGCTTTCTACCCTTATCTTTTAACTATTTGCAGAAGTTTTGTCATCCATGAAGTTTAATAAAGTTTATTTCCCCACTGCTCTTCCAATTTCATTGTAGACCATTATGCTGGGCTCAGCACATGTCACTCGATAATGAAACTGGACTGGACCCTCCGGGTATAAGGGTCAGACCAGTATCTGGATTGTGGCAGCTGATTATTTTGCAGCAGGATATTTTGTTTGGGCTGTGTTAATTGCTAATTTGGCTCAAATCGGATACGAGGAAAAAACAATGTATATGGCTGCCTATGAATGGAGGTTATCATTCCAGAACACTGAGGTATGCAATTGTATTGTTATTGCTCGCTGAAATGATGTTATCACTTAATGTCTATTTGAATAAATCAGGTCAGGGACCAAACTTTGAGCAGAATGAAAAGTAACATAGAACTCATGGTAGCAACAAATGGTGGGAAAAAGGTAGTAGTCATTCCGCACTCAATGGGTGTCCTGTACTTTCTGCACTTCATGAAATGGGTAGAAGCAACAGCTCCCATGGGTGGTGGGGGTGGATCAGATTGGTGTGCCAAGCACATAAAGGCAGTAATGAACATCGGTGGACCCTTTCTAGGTGTCCCAAAATCGGTCTCAGGACTATTTTCTGTTGAAGCCAGGGATATAGCCGTTGCCAGGTACCTCTTTGAATTATTTTTTTAACGAACAAAGATGTATTTCTTGTCTTGGTAGTGTTTGAGTTGTCATATTTCTACATTTCAAACCAATGAATTGGCCTCATATATGGTTTCCCAGAATTTCTGTTGCATTGATATAGTTTTCCCTCACGCATGTCACTCGGATCATGTGCTTGGAAAAATGTTCCTGTTATAAAGAGCTAACTTTTCTAATGCTTTGCTTTTATGGCGTCAGTTTTACAAAAATAAAGTTTTTTCATTTGATAAATCAGTAATAAATCTGACTTTTCTAATGGCTTCCATTCTGATAGTATTGTTATTAGTTCTTGAGTGAACAAAGTAAAAGGTTAGATCAATGTTAAGCTATCACTAAAATATGCATCATTGTTCAATTTGCATTACTCCCTCAACATGTGCACCCTCTGTTGTCGTTTTCTTAAGAGCAGTCATTTCAAGCAAGCAATTGTTGTAGTCAGTTTTGATTTTATATTCCTAGAACCTTGGAAATAGTTTCTTTTCATAATGGTGTTATCGTGCTTTCTAGCGTGCTGTTGCATCTTAAAACCATACCACCATGTTTCAATTCACTCTTCGTAAACATAAGGTAGTTTTGTTCAGATATGAAGAATGTGCATGTTTACTTTGTCTTGGGAGCTTGATGAAATGCTAATTGTTAAACAGGGCTTTCGCACCAGGTTTTCTGGACAAAGATGTGTTCGGTCTGCAAAATTTCCAGCATTTAATGCGGATGACCCGTACATGGGATTCCACCATGTCAATGATACCAAAAGGTGGGGACACCATCTGGGGTGGACTTGATTGGTCACCTGAAGGAGAAAGCTTTAAATGTGGCGCAAAAGAGTTGAGGAACAACAGCATCAATAGCATGGTACAAAATGCAAATATCAATTTGGAAGATAATGTGAAAAGTGTGAATTATGGGAGAATTATTTCATTTGGGAAAGATGTGGCCGAGGCGCATTCTTCCACGATCAAGAGGGTTGATTTCCAGGTACCATCCTAGCTATCATCAAATTATTTTGCTCAAGTATAAGGATCATCTCTCTAGTTTCAACACCCTCCTTCTATGTCAAATGCAAGCATGCCCTTCTGGAAAATTTTATTCATTAAAGTGCAATTCCGAGATGATGGTCATTATACATTGTGCTTTCTGCTTTTGCATGCTAGGAGATATTTGGTTTGCTAGTTTGTAGCCTGAAGTTCATATGATTATTGTTGATCAGCAGGATGCTGTGAAGAGTGTTAAGCTGCCCAACTTAACAACCAACTGTGATATATGGATCGAGTATCATGAAATAGGGAATCACCATATTAAATCAGTTGCTGATAACAAGGTTTACACAGCTGGATCAATATTAGATCTGCTTTATTTTGTTGCCCCCAAGTTGATGGCACGGGGAGGCGCTCATTTTTCGTATGGGATAGCAGATAATTTGGATGACCCGAAATATCAACACTACAAATATTGGTCAAACCCCTTAGAAATAAAGTGAGGTTTTTCGACTTCTGGGTTATTCTAGTTTTTTTTTCTGGTGCAGTAATTGTAGTTAACCATGAAGGTGTCTTTAGAGAACCCTTATATTGAATGAAATGATTCAATCATGATATAGTATCTTTTAATTTGTTGAGTTTGCTTTCTTAGCCAATGCCATAGCTTAGCTTATCTTCTTAGGATTACTAGACTTGCGGTTAACATTTGTGAGCTATTGTTGTTAGTGAATTGTCTATTTTCGACCAGATTGTTTTGCCTTTGAGTTTCCTCATTCCTCCCTTTCTCCATGTTTACTTGACAAGTGCAATATAAATTTCCAGGTTACCAAATGCTCCAGACATGGAGATCTACTCAATGTACGGAGTTGGAATCCCTACGGAAAGAGCTTACGTCTACAAATTAAATAGTGGCACCGATTGCTCTATTCCGTTTCAGATAGACACCTCAGCCGAGGGTGACAGTGAAGATTCATGTCTAAAAGGTGGTGTTTTCTCTGCTGATGGAGATGAAACAGTTCCTGTTTTAAGTGCTGGATTCATGTGTGCGAAAGGTTGGCGAGGCAAAACTAGATTCAACCCTTCAGGCATCCGTACTTACATACGGGAATACAATCATGCCCCTCCGGCTAATCTTCTCGAAGGCCGAGGCACCCAAAGTGGCACTCACGTGGACATAATGGGGAATTTCGCATTGATCGAGGATGTTTTACGAATAGCAGCAGGGGCCACGGGCAAAGAACTGGGCGGAGATCATGTTTATTCCGATATCTTTAAATGGGCCGAAAGGATCAACTTGCAGCTCTAGCTTCCACCAGCACTCTGCGGAAGGTGAGCACTCAAAGGTCAATAGGTGAACTCAGTTAAGAAAATGAAACCATGAAACAATCCTGTTCCTTGCTTTAATGCCTGTGTGTTCTTCGTTCTTATAGTGACGACGGAGACGGTGCTCCCTCGCCGGCCGGCCGGTCATCTTGCCTGGGAATTGTTGTTGTGTGATTTTAGCCTCGAACAAGCCTCCATCGACCTTAGCAAATGTGGTGTTACAAAATGGCATTAGGTTATTAGTTTTTACAGGCTCCTTCAATTCCAGGAGCACAGTGATAGTCACATATAATCCTCAGATATGTTCCATTAAACTGTTTGATATGTACTTCAGTTCAGTACATAGCCCAACCTTTTGAAATAACCTTTTGATTTTTGACCTTGTATGTTAAAGAGGAAAATGATAGCCCAACCTTTATGAAATATTTTTATGAGGAAAAATTACAACCGTTTATCTGAGGCGGTGGTTAAGATATTGATGAATTTTCTTTGAGTTTATGAACATATATTAATTATAGATATGACAACTTATAAGACTTAAAATGATTTAAAATTAACAAATGTCAAAACATTAAATTATTTAATTTTAAATAATCAACATTTATTAAATATTTAAATTTGATTTATTATCACTTAAGAAAAGAAAATAGGAAGAACAATAATAATATAACACTAAATAAATTACAAACACCAAATCCACCTCAGAACAAACATAAATTTTCGACAGTGAAGGGCGGCTGAGTGTAATAAAATAGAGGGGTAAATTATAAATTTGACAATTAAATTTTACTCTATCTCCTATTATGCTCATTGTATTTTAAATATTTTCAATTTCTTCACTTAATTTAATACATTGAATTTTTTATTCACTCAATAGTTTTCTCAATAACGACATTATAAATGAGTTTTTATATAGATATAAAATGATGTAATTTTGGTGATTCTTTTAAAAACAACATCGTTTTAAAGTTGTTAACTATTTAACGGCGAATGACAAAAAAATCTAATATAACAAGTTCAGTAAGAAAATTAAAAACTTTTAAAGTTTAATAAATAATAAAAAGAAATAATAACGTTTAGTGATGAAATTTATAATTTACCAAAGAAATTAAAGCTACAAGAAGAGTAGTTGGAGAGTTTCAAGGGAGGGGACATGCCTAGGTCCTCCCAACGACACAAACATTTCTTCTTTGCTGCTGCTGCTTCTTCTTCAAGCCTCATCAGATCCCATAGGTCCTTTTTTCTATCAGATCCCATAGGTCATTTTTCTTTATTAACTTTTTGTTTGTATATTCAAAGCTTTATCTTATCTCAACCCTACCAGTACTGCTTCCTTTTCTTTTTGGTTTTATCTCCTGTGTTTCCCCTTTTCCCACTTCAAATGCATCTTGGTCATGTTTTTGATTCTGGGTTTTGGTTATCATTCTTTATGGAATTTGTATAAGGTGATGTTGCTTCTGTTCTTCATAAATATGTTTTCAAAAAGCCTTTATGTTCCTCATTTCTTGGTCGTATTCATCTAAACTACTACCTTTCAATTACTGATTCTACTAGTTCTTCAAGATTTCCTTGTGATTTCGTCTTCACTTTACCTTCCAAAGATGTCCAGGTGCACTTGGTTGCTCTTACTACATGTATTAGTTAAATTTTTTGCCTAAAAAAATTGATGTTTTGTGAAATATGAACGTAGCAAACGATCACTGGACCGACAGCCTTTCGCATTGTTGTTCTTCTGGTCTGAGTTCTTATCCAATGTTAATGAGCTGCCAAATATTACATTCTGAATCTAACTTGTGATTCCGGTTCATGTGCTAAGCTTGTGCTTCTAGTGTTCCATGATCAATCTACTTTATTTCTTCAGCAATGGTCGGTATCCCATGTATTAGCAGCAACGCGCTAGTTCTTATAGTTTATTCTTGCAAGTTCCGCAATTAGGAGTCTTGTTGTTGGCCATTGGCATTCTTTCTAATGTGCTTTGCCTTAGTTCCCGAATGTGCCGAAAAGGATCCATAGATAGTCTATTTGAAGAGGCAAGCTTGTTGTCGAGTTTAACAAATTGAACAATGTTTACCTGATATCATAATTGTTTCCTCACGCATCAGGTCAGGCCGAAAGTCGTGGGAAGGACGTAGAGGCTCGAATGAAGCCGGTTTTCTTGATTAACGATCCGAACACCATGTTCAGCCATTCCAGTCCAAACAATAACCATTCAATGGTATGGTGAACAAGTTTAGCAGTCACTATTAAGTTCATTTTGTTGGCCCTGCTTTAAACTAATAATCCTCATCCTGTTTCAGGCTCCTGCTCAACATCCTTATGCGGATGCATACTTCGGTGGTCTATTTACTCCATATGGGCAACCAGATATTGTAAGATCTTCCAAGCTATTCTACCTTGCTGCAGTTGTTAGTGTGATTATTTTCAGTTCTGCGAATCATTGACATCTTGATTGCTTCAATACGATGTTTTTATGGTATGCTGTTTATCGACAAAATGTTTCTTAGCAGTGGGTCGGATAGCTTAGAAAAGCTCGAATTCTTTTCTTCAACCACTGACCCTGCTCCTGTAGTATTGGTCTAAGGTTTCACCTTGTTTAGCACAGAATCTTTCATGTTACTTGCCATTTTTCTTCTAGTAATGCAACTTCATCTTAAACTTGACCAGATTCAGGCCCGGACGGGAGGAGGAAGTGCACCAGCACGAATCCTGCTACCGCTTGATCTTGCTGAAGATGGCCTTGTTTATGTCAATGCAAAACAATATAATGGGATTCTTAGAAGGAGGCGGTATCGTGCGAAGCTCGAGGCGCAAAACAAGCTCGTCTAATCTCGAAAGGTATGTGCGTAGGATTGATTTCGGATTTTGTTTCAACTTATAACAATGTCTAGTGGCATGGAGTATATGTTTTGGAAACTAATGATCAATGGATATAAGTGATGCTTTGGCAACATTTTTTCGGGGCCTTTAACTGCTTCGGTCTGAACTAAATGCAGCCATATCTTCATGAATCTCGGCATCGTCATGCATTGAATCCGAACTTGAGAGCCATCTGCATGCGGCAGATTGCAGCGGTTCGAGTACAAGCTGCTTGTACATCTTGAGCGTCTCCAACAACAATGGCGATTTCCAGAGACCGAAACACGGATTCATGGACATCTCTCCTGGCGTGAGTAGCATGTGCAATGGAATCCAACACTATGCTTCGGTTGTCCTGTGAGAAACCGGGTCAACGAAGTCGGCAACTCATCTTTGGCTTTTATATTATGTATTATATCATCATCTCAACCGTCTTTCATGCATGTTTGGTAACTGTAAAGTGTCTTGAGAACATCTGTTTTAAGATTCTGCTGAAAAGAGTTTGGCTTGGAATTTTTTCAGTGATACTTAACTGGGTTCTTAATTGTTATGAATGTTGCTTATCTCAACCGTGTAATGCAGAAGATTATTACTATTCTTGTTTATATATATTATTGGGTAAAGTACACAAATGGTCCCTAACTATAGTATATTGTTTTATTATCAATATATTAAGTCTCTTGACTATTAAAAGTTATGAAATGATCTTATAACTATAGAGTTTTGTTTTGTTGAGTCCCTTAACTATTAAAAGTTATAAAATATCATTTAATTATTCATTATGTCTAAAATTCGTCTTTTTCTATTAAAAATTGATGAAATTTAGAGTTGATCGTTAACTTAATAATTGTGATATGATAAAATTTAATCTCAAGACCTCAAATAACTATCATATTACAATTAGTGTGTTAGTGTCCAGTTTAGACAATCGTCAATTTTTTTTAATGAACAAAGATGAGTTTAAAACATAATAAATATTCATGTATCATTTTAAAACTTTAATAATTAAAAGATTTAACAAAATAACATTCTACAATCATAAAATTATTTTATCACTTTTAATAATCAATAACTTAATAAAACAATGTATTATGAGATAATTTTTATACTTTACCCTATATTATCTTGATAACCTTTGACCGTAGTATCATCGTCATCAATGTAAGCCACTTCCCACTTCTTGATTTTCCGGTCGGTTCCCACTCTCACCGGCGGCTTTTTGTCGGACATTGACCTTCGGTAATAGAGACTGTATCCATTACCAAACAGTGGAGAAAAAGGGCAACAAAAATGGAGGAAAGGTTATCAAATGCAGCCATGGAAGGAGAAACATCAAATCTCTTATCCAATTACTTCAAGAAGACCCTCTCATTCTTCACCGCTCCATGGTTTCTTGTGCATCCGAGACCCCTCTCCACGTTTCGTCCATGTTAGGTCACCTCAGTTTCGTCCAACACCTTCTGAGTCTTAACTCCGAGTTAAATTCCCACTGCTGCTCCGCTCTTCACCTTGATGCGGAAAAAGGTATCTCCAGATAGTCAAAGAGTTGGTCAAGGCGGAGCCAGAGGTGTCGACAGTGAGAAATCAAGATGGTCGGACGCCACTCTCCACCTAGCGGCTATCGAGGGCAGGTAGTGAACGAGTTGGTTTGAGCTCGGCCCGAGTCAGCTCGGATGGTGACTGAATGAGGTGAAACTGCGTTGCACTTGTGTGTGGGATGGAATAGGTTGGTGGGTTTGAAGAATTTGATTGAACTGAATGGAGAAGATGATGAAATGGTGAATCATAAGGACGAAAGTAAGATTTTAGGTTAAATTTATAAAATTTCAGAGGCTAAAAAATACATAAAAAAATTAAAAATATATAATAATTTTAAATTTTCTGAGAGATCCCATCCGTTCCCTTGGGTCCATCTCTGTACATATTACTGTTGCCAATAAGCAAATTGAGGTAAGCTTCTAGCAATGTATTATTTTCTAATTTCGATGATGTGTGATTGAGTATGCTTAATCGTTCAATATCTTTCGGTTTATGGTTGCAGATCATAAAGTTTCTGCTTACTTCCCCGGACTGAATGTAAATGCAATAGCTAACAATGGCTACACAGCATTAGATGCTTTGAAGCAAAGCCCCAGAGCTTTGAGAGACCTGGAAACTAAATCCATCCTCAGAGATGCTGGAGCTTTAAGCTCAAATGATCTACATGTAGTTGCGGTCGAATGGATTCCGAGTCCACCGAAGATTCCTCGGTTACTGAAGTCTCCGGTCTCGAATAAATCCATAGAATCAGAAACCAGTTCAAGGAAGCCGATAACAAAGCAAAAACACACTGATTGACTTAGTAGGAAACCAAGTGCATTAATGGTGGTATCATCGTTGATCGCAACGGTGGCATACCAAGCAGCGATATCCCCTCCAGGGGGCATTTTACAGGCGGAAGAAACGGTCAATGATGAAGGAAACCCGTTGGAGCACCCACGTAAAGCCGGAACTGCAATTATGGCATACAACCAGGGTATTGAATATGGTCAAGTTATGATCTTCAACACACTTGCTTTCCTCGCATCTCTAAGAATAATCCTCCTGCTGGGCTACCGATAGAGAAACGGAGATGGATGTGGGTTCAAATGATTATCATGTGGATTGCCATAACATCACAAGTGATAACTTACTTTATATCCCTAAGACATATGTCACCGGACAGTGCCTCCGGTATGCTTCACGATGTAACCCAGATATCCGAACTCATCTCATTGACAGAGGAAGAACTAAGCTTGCTAGATCTGGATACAGGTGATCTTTCGATTTTCTTTTCCCCAACCTCAGAATCATGCTGCAACAAATATTGGCTGCACAGAAGAAGCACTAGCATATAATATCAGTATGGTTTCACAAACAAAGTTTATCATGGAAATAAATGGCAGGAAACCAAAGAAAGATGGACTCACAAACCTCTGTGATCCCTCCAGAGTGGAGGCATCTTCCCATGCAACTTGTTGCATAGTCTTACCGGTTATGTCCTCCAAAGGCATCAACTTATTTGCCTGCATTGAGAGCTTTTCAATCCCAATTGAGGCCAGTCGTTGAAGTACGTCCATTACACTAGGACCCATTTCTGCAGGCAGCACAACTGGACTAGACATTTGCATGATCAGGCTCCCACCAATTTTAGGGTTCCTGAAAAGCGAGGGATTCATAGATCGTAGAAACCCTATGTTCTTTGTCTGAAGCAATGGACCTAAACCATCTCCAAGAGGGGAAAGATCAAGTGGCTCTTCCTCCGACCTAAACCATCTCCAAGAGGGGGAAGAATCCCGGCAATGGAAATCCTGAAGATTTCCAAGGCCAACAGAAAAACGAGGTGGAGCAGCATTCTCATTCAATCCCCAGTCATGCATTAAAGCTTCTTTCTCCAAGTCTTCCAAAACTTTAGCCCTCACTTTGATCCTCCCATTAGTTTCCATCCGGTGCTCTTGCACAGCATCTTGAGCAACCACTGGCTAGGGTCTCTTTCTCAAACTGCCTTAGTAAACGCTCCCTTGGTGACTCGGGCTCTATCTCAGAATGACAGCTGAATGGACTGTGATCAATTCCAAGCATACTCAAGAACTCATTTGCCACAGATTCAGTAACTTCATCCAAGCTAATTGATGACTTCCTATTTGTTTCATAATTAGCATTATACTCCATGTAGAGTCTTCAGGTTCAGGAGAATCTGATGCTGCCTACAAATTTGTAATACCATCTAAAGCTAACTCCAACTCTCTCATCAGTGATTCTTTCGAGACTTGGTCACACACTTTGGAACTGCAATCTTGCACCACAAACATGTCTCCTGATTAACACAATTGACCTCATTTAAGGGACAAAGCTCATTGGATTCTTCAGGATTTACACCCATGCCGGGATTATTTTCAAAAATTTGATTACTTCCTTCTTTGGATACAACAGCCACCATGGAACCTTCCTCCGACCTAACCTGTTCTTGTGAAGATAATTCTTTCCTTTCTTCCACAACAGAAAAATCATCTTATTTGGTTTCTTTCCCAATGTACTCATTTAATTCAGATGCATCAGAAGATGGAGGTAAGGTAGGCTCAAAATGTTCAACCAACACATCAGGTTCAAGCTTAGAAGCAACTAAAGCATCATCTGATTTGTATTCATCAAATTTCTTATCTACCACATTTGCATCGTCAGTGTCCAACTTTGATGCAGGAAGAATAGGTTCTTTCATCTCCTCCATAAGGAGAGATAAGGATGTGGTGTTAGGCAAACAGGGAAGACTCTCAACATCCCTCATTGTGCTCTTCTGATCATCGTTACCGAGTTTAGTACCTGTTTTTCTACTCTGCTTCATATCAGACAAAACCGTATAGCCATAACTAACATTCATTACAGCACCCCTGGCCTTCCCTGATAACTTAAAACTTGTTGCCCAGTTCCCTGAGCTCTTCTCTTCCTCCAATTCCTCCCATGAGAGAGGAAGAAACCACGTAAGGTCAACTCGATGCTTCTCCAAATCAAGGCCCGGTGCTCCGAACACGGAAGCATAAAGTGAACAATGCATTGCCTCATACTTGACTGAATTGTGAGATCTACCTTTAGTACCAGATATGGAGCAAGTAATCGTTAACATCTCTTTGAATTTTGCAGTTCCACCAAATACTTTAACAGGATGAGTCACTAGATCCTCTTCACGCCTCTTCCAATGCACGCATAGACTAAGTTCTTTAAAACTGACCGGCAAATCTTCAATAGAGTGTACTTGAAGTGTGAAACAACAAGTGAACTTACGGCCCCTGGCTTATTCGTTTAATACATAGCCTCGCTTCAGCCTTTGCCTATCCAAATTCAACAACAACAATGAAAACATTCCTTCAGCCTTTTCCTATCCAAATTCAACAACAACAACAGTAAAAACATTCGATTCAACGAAAAGAAAGTATAAAAAAATGCTCCAAAAGAGAAAAACCTTAGAATGTTAGTTTCAGGGGCGGAGAGACTATTGAGCGCCGCTTGTCTCGGCGGGTTGATGTCCCGTTTCGTTCTCTGAACCGCCGCTGCCTTCTTTTGCAATCCAACATTTCGAAATGAAACTACGTGAAAGTGTTATATTTACGGTTAATTGCTTTATGCATGGCATTTTTAGTATTTGTCGTCGGTGGTCCCTTAATCTTTGAGAATTGCATTGCGGGATTAGGGTAAATTACAAATTTGCAATATTCTACTGAATATATTTTAAATATTTTCAATTTTCTCATTGAACTTAAAACATGGAGCTTTTTGGTCCCTCATTCGATTCCTAATTAACGGTTATAGCAGGGTTTTTTTAATGAGTAAATTACAAATGTAATCATTGAACTTTATTATCTCACTTATTTCACTCTATACTTTTAATTTTTTTAATTTAATCACTGAACTTTATGTATTGGATTTTTTGATAAAAAAACTCACGTAATAACACCGTTAGTGAAGAAACAATCAAGTGATTAAAAAAACGCAATGTATTAAGTTTAATGAGGAAAATGAAACAGGCGAGACCCTTATTATTGCATTAGACTACTTTCTTTTGGTTAAATGTTCAAATAAGGACCTACCTTTTAAGGATTATTCATACAAGGATCCAACATTTCAAAACAGTCAAATACATGTCCAACATCTTTAAAATGGTTGTGTCGGAACCGTCTTTCGGTTGGGCCTCGGAATTGGGCTTCGACTTGGATTAATTTGATTGGGAGTCGCCACCGATCATTTTAAAAAATATTTAGGTTAATCGGACACCATCTTACCTGATCTGCGTTGTACCAGAAACGTGTCGGGTTCGGGAGTCGGTTACAGTCAAGAAAGGGCTAGCACCATTGAACTGCCCTTTCGGTACTGTATAATTTCTAGTTACCTTTGATTAAGAAAATTATAAGTTTAAATTTAAAGGTAAAAATAAGATCCCAGTTACTTACCTCTGATTGGTGAAAATTCCCTTAAGAGTTTAAATATGTTAGACTTATATTAAAAATTCAAGATCGAATTAGGAGAAAAAATACATGTAAATATGAGAGCAACAACAAAACAGGAAAAAAAACAATAACGTAAGTAGACATAAAAAGAAATAAAATGGTAATATGAGTAAATATATAACAAAGTGAAAAAATGAATAAAAGACAAAAACAAAACAAGAATAAAAACACAGAGAAAACAAAGTAAAAAAATGATAAAAGGAAGAATAAAATAGATGATATATATATAATAATAAAATATGGTATTTTAAGATAGAAAAGGTAATAAATATATTATGTATACACGGAAGTATTATACCAAAACAAATAGATATACATATACACATGAATAAATATTAAAAAAACAAAACAAATAAACGAAAATAATAAATAAATATATAAATAAATAATATATATATGTATAAATGAGTAAAATAAAAAGAAGATGATAATAATAATAATAGTTATAGTAATATATAAAAAATAAAGATAAATATAAATATATATATATATATATATAAAATAATTTGTAAACAAGAATAAAGAGTCATAAAATAAGAATAAAAATAAATAAAATAAGAAATATATATATACATAAAGTAATAATATTTAAAAATAATAATAACAGTTGTAATAAAATAAAATAAAACAAAATAATAGTAACGGGACTAAATTGAAAGAAAACCACGATTGAAGGTCAAATTCAAAAGGAAGTTGGGTTCAAAAATCGGATTTGAGGGTTAAAATTGAAGTTTTAAAAGTTGGAGAGTCCAAGAGTGCAGTTTACCCTCTTTATTTTGGAAACACGCAGGTCATGCCATTGGGTCGGGTCGACGCGCGGGTTATAATAAGGTCATCGGGTCTCATATTTAACTCAAAAATCTGTTTTAATTTATCATTTCTTTCTTCTTCTTCCAAAAGCACCCCTCCCTTCTTTGAAAACACTCTCAAGTGTTCTTCAAAAATAAGAACACGGTCGGGTTCTTCAAGAACCCAGAAACCGGCCACCAAGCGTCGCCTCACCGGTCACCGCTGAACGGCGCCGGCCACCATCATCGGTGACAGAGAGAGAAAAATTTCTTTTTCCCTTTTTTTAAAAAATCGAATGCATCTTTCATCCCTCTTTTCAAAAACAAAAAGTTTTTTTTTTCTAAAAATAACACGCCTCGGGGTAGATCTAGACTTGAAACTTCGAAGCCCCCCTTGGTCATCGGCGGCTCGAACGAAGAGATGAAAAACAAAAGAACATATCAACACTCGCATGCAAAGAGGAACCAAACAAGGTAAAAAAAAAACAAAATAAAATGTGCTACCTTTTCTTTCTTTCTTGCTCTCGAAAATTACAAGTACTCGGACCTTTCGTATTTGCTAGTATATTGTGTGTAATCTGTGAGTAATCTGATGCCTAGTAATCGTATGAATTTACTCCGTGTGCTTGATTACGCATTTATTTATACAAAAAATGACATTTTAGAGTCTTAATCAAACTCTATTGTTTGTTGGTGATGGTTCTTGCGCTGGACGCTTCGGAATTGTTGGAGGCGAGAGACGTGCGCCGTGAAATTCGGACGTGGGTGAGAGGAATCCATTGAGGAAACGGCGTTGTGGGACGAGGCATGGCTAGGGTTTTTGGAAACCCTGATCTAGGTTAACGTGTTGGGCGTTTGGTGTCTGTTGGGCAGTGGTCTGGGCCAACAAATTGGTCTTGTACAGGAAAAAAAAGAATGTAAATAAATATACTATGAATATAGAATATAATTTATAATATAAGGACGAAATTTAGTGTCTTCATGTTGGAATTTAGGGTCTAATATTCTCATATGCTTAAATAACGGTCTAATCTTTTAAAATAATCAAATAAGGGTATATTCTTTTCAAAAACAATTGAAATTAAGAATATGATGTTCTCATATGCTAAAATAAGTGTCTCGCCTTTATAAATGGTTGAAAGTACAAGTTTAAAGTATGCTCAACTAAGTGCCTTATCATAGATAAATGGGTAAATTACGCATTTAGTTTATAAACTATCAATTTTAGTTCCTAAACTTTAATTTTTTTTAAAAAATCATATCTAAAGTTTAGTTTTTGTTTCATTTTAGTACACTGTTCAAAATTTAATGTTATTTTTTGAAAAATTGAAAAGTTTAAGTACTAAAATATATCAAAACTTATAGTTTAGTTGTTAAACGGGTTAACTTTTTAACGGTGAAATATTAAAATCAAACAAAAACTAAACGTTAGGTATAGTTTTGAAAAATTAAAAGTTCAAATACTAAAATAGATCAAAAGTGATAGTTTAGATATTAAATGTGTAGCTTACCTTAGATAAAATATATAATAGTAATTTTAGTCCTAATATTTTACTCTTTTGTCACTTTATTCCTTATTTTTTTTATCAATTTGACCCTTGATATTTAAAATTTAGTTTAATTATTGATTTTTATAACGAGAAGCTTATTAAGCCATTAAAATTTAAATATCACATCACTCTGTTCACGCATACTTTGAAAAAAAAATAAAGGGTAAATTACTTGTTTAGTACTTAACCTTTTAATTTTTTAAAATCATACCTAACGTTCGGTTTTTATTTCGTTTTAATACATCGCCTTTAAAACCTTAATGGGTGATTTGCACGTGGTACTTTTTTTATGAGTAAATTGCATCATTCATCATTCAACTATATTCTCACACCTATTTTGGTCACTAAAGTTTAATTTTTTTAATTTAATTACTTAACTTTCAAATTACTCCTAATTTAATCACTCTGACTTTCAACTTTTTTTAATTACATATTAACAAAAATAAAAAAAACATGTCACAAAAATTATTAATAAAATAAATTAGAGTGATTAGAACAAGAGCAATTTGAAAGTTGAGTAGTTAAATTGAAGATTTTTAAAATTCAATACCAAAATAAGAGTGAGAAGATAGTTAATGAAAAATGATGTAATTTGCTCATAAAAATAAAGGTTAAGTTTTTAATGGCGAGGTACTAAAATGAAACAAAAACTAAATATTATGTATGATTTTGAATAGATTGAAAGTTTAGGTACTAAAACATACCAAAACTAATAGTTTAGACACTAAATGCGTAATTTACCCAAAAATATAATAGAAAGGGATGCTTACTCTCAGTCGTATTGACAAAGTGGTGCATTCTATATATTGGGCATGCTCAAGGCTTGAAGACAAGACTCTTGTAACTTGTGTGTTGAAGATTGCTTGGTCGACTCACATTGATCGATTGGGAAGGAGGGAATTCACAGACTTTACAGCAATACTTACATATCGATTGTGTGGTCAGTGCAAGTGAAGGCATAGTGTGGTTATTGCAGCCGGCAATTGAACCGTCGTGGTTAGCATAGCTCATCCGGATAACCACAACGGTTCACCGGTCCAGCACTGCAAGTGAAGCACGATTTCATGCTGAAGAATTATTTGGAAGATAAAGCTCTAAAACACTAAGTGCAGCATTTGGCATGCTTGATTTTCCTTCTGGTTTTATCATGTAAATTTTGATCTAGATTGCTTTACCGAGCATCAAAATCATCTGTTAGCCACATATTTTAGTCTGAAGTTCAAAAGTTGTTCAATAAAAGCTCAACAATTGGCATTCAATGATGTTCCCAGACAAAAACAAAGCGAAAATCACAGGACAGGTTTCTTCATGGCTGAAAGGAAATAAACACTACATAATTTAAAGTCAGGTTTTTATAAAGCTAATCAAGTTAGGAACAATGATACAGTGATATACTCTTGTCGTCCGACACACTGGCAAGACGACCCCCTCCACTAGGTCGAAACGCCACTGCCCAGACCTGGTCTGAGTGATTGCTCATTGTCTGTATAGCTGCTCTCATCCTAAAATCCCATAGTTTTACGGTTTTATCACTTGAGCCACTCGCAATAGTCTCCCCATTGGGACTTACATCCACGCTCAACACCCAGCCAGAATGACCGGACATTGCCCCAATTATAGCTTTTCCCTCAGCATCGTAGATGTGCACATGACTGTCATCCGAAGCTGAGTATAGCTTCCGCCCATCGGGTTCAGGAGAAAACACAAGAGACCTAACAGGCATGTAATGGCCTTCGAGGTGATGTAGAAATTTGGCAAGAGCTACGTCAAAAACAGAAATCGTGCCGTCCATTGAGCCGCAAGCAAGTCGTCTTCCATCTGGACTCCATGCAACAGAGAGCACAAACTTCTTGTTGCTGCTTTTATCAGAGGGCTTGGTTCCTTGAGGACGAGGGACCGATAAAGTTGAAACCAACCTCCATGTTGCAGTGTCCCACAACTTGATTGATGCACTACCTCCACCAGCAACAGCAAGTGTCGTACCCTAATTTTGAAAGCTAAGCTTAGAAAACCACCCAAAACAAATTCAAAAAAAAAGAAGAAAAAACTAGACTGTACCATAGCACCTAAATCAGAAGTTATCATCGAGAAAATCATTCCTCGTAAGACTACGAGAAAAACCAAAAAGATGTTAATAGTTCACCAATGAATCCCAGCTCAGTTCCTCGACGAAGACCAAACGAGAGAATTTACGACAACAAAAGTAGCAAATACAAACTCATTTCGGATAATTTTGTTAACATGAGATTCACAGGAAGTGTTATATAACATGTTGGAAAGAGCTTACCTTACCAATTACCAAACTTAACTTCAGTTAATGTAATGTTCCAATGGTAAAGGTTACAATGAACAATATCATTCATTACAAAGGAAGACTCAATTTTGACTGCACTACTCTATTTAGACTCTGTTTGAGGCCTTAACAAACCATAAATCAATTTGAATTTGTTTCATTTGAATAAACAATTCATTTGCATAAATTAACACATTGATCAATTTCCAGAATTAACCTACTTTCTCACTCGAAGAGTAAAAATAGCGCTTACCTTGGGATTGAATTGCATTTGCCAGACCTCAGAGGGAGGAGCTTCAAGGGTAGCGATAGTGGCGTTGGTGTCGACGTCAAACACGCGGACCAAACTGTCGAGCGAGGCCGAGGCGGCAATCACGCCGGAAGGATGGGCTGCCACCGAAACGACGCCGAGGCAGTGGCCGGTGTTGGTGCGAACGAGCTCGAGCTCGTCGGGCCTCCACAGCTTGACGGTTTCGTCGAGGGATCCGGTCAAGAGGAGGGGCGAGCGAGAGTTGGTGGCGGGAACCCATGTTGCAGTCCAAACCGACTCGTCGTGAGCGTTTTCCACGGATTTTAAGCCCGCCAGTTTCATTGATTTCGCCATTGCAGTAAAGAGAACCCTAGCTAGTCGATTTTCCAATTGAAAGTGGAGCGTAAAGCCTGCGTTTTTTTTTGGGGTTTTGAATTTTACTCTAATCACTTTCCAGTGCTCCTATTTATGGGATTTGCGTTCGTCGAACTGGAAATTGGATTGTCAATGTTAATAGTTTTTGGCCTCGACCAACATGGAAAAAAAAAAACAAATGGGACCAAGTTGAAAAAGGTTGTCAAGTTCATAGACTAAAAACAAACGTGACATGATTTCATTCAAAAAATAAATTTATATTAATTAATTAAAATTAGGATCAAATTAATAGAATATATAAAATATATAATTAACAGTGACTAAATGTGTAATTATACTAATTTTTATTAACTACCATATTAACAATTTCGTTAAATGTTAACGACAAGTGGCTTTGTGTTTAAATAGTTAGATGATATTATTGATAAAAATTCAAATATGATAGTCAGAATGAAAATGGGCTCTAGTTTAGTGGTCACTAATATAATTTACCCTTAAAAAAAGAGTATTCAATCGGTTAATTTGATTTGTAATCAAATCGATGAATTGTTTTTTAACCATTAATCGAATTAATAATTTTTAATTGCCCTTTCGATTTTAAAGTTTCATCCTAATTAATCTAGATCTATTCGCTTCACACATCTGATTTTAATAAGTGACTCTCCCAGCAAGAATTTAATATTAGTATTTTTCATTTAAATTTAAATTCAATTAAATCTTAAAAATTGATTAGGTGTAATGTAATTAGAAAATAATTAAATCCTATTTTTTACCGGATTGAACTTAAAATATATATAATACATTAAATATTTAATATTCAATATGTTTGAATAATATTTGATAGGATGAATTTGATTATTTAACTAAATTTAAATCGAATCGATAGATAATTAAATTTTAAAATTAATCATTAGTAAATTTAATATTTAATCGATTAATAAAACTAAATTTTAGTTCAGTTAATCAATGGGTAAAAAACGTAAATAATCTTATAAAATATTACTTTATTAAAAATTTCAATTATTAAAAGTTATAAAATGATTAGTCGACTTTGTTTTATTGAGTTCTTTGACTATTAAAAGTTACAAAATGGTCGTATAACTATTTATTACGTTTCAAACTCATTATTTTCCGTTAAAAATAAACGATATTTGAGATGAACGTTAACTTGTTGACTGTGATATAATAAAATTTGATCCCAAAATCTCAAACGACTATCATATCTCAGTCATCATGTTAACATCCAACTTAAACAACTATTAATTTTTTAATAGAAAATAACGAGTCTAGAATATAATAAATAGTCGAATGATCATTTTATAACTTTTAATAATCGAAATACTCAACAAAATAATAATCCATGATTGAAAGATCGTTTTGTAAATTTTAATAGTTGAATGACTTAATAATGAATTAGCGAAGAGCCTTGGGAAAAACAGAGGCGCGGGTAAATTAAAGAAAATTGGAGGGGAAGCAGGCAGGCCCAGCTTCCTCGCGGCTGTGTAACGGAGGAGACTGCTCTCTGCGAACTATAAAATCACTCTCCAATAACCAATTTTCTTCCCTTATCAGTTTCCAAAATCAAGAAGAAGAAGAAAATTACCCCTTTCTCTCTTTCTTTAAATCCCTCAATTCGAAGCCCTTACGATCAACGAAGACCGGCTTCCATCCAATCAGCTTTAAAACAAAGAAGAAATCGAGAGAGAAATGCCGAAGGGAAAGGGAAGTTTAATCCCTAATCTTAAGCTCTCTCTTCCTCCTCCAGATGAGACCTCCTTCTCCAAATTTCTGTAATAATCGTTATCACGCCACTCATTTGAAGTTTATACTTTCCTTTTTTAGAAGTTTGATTTTGGCGATTGATCTTTTCATGGCAGAACCGAAAGCGGCACATTCAAAGACGGCGATCTCCTCGTCAACAAGGATGGTGTTCGAATCGTCTTTCAATCCGAACCTGAAGTTGTAAGAATTTGATTCTTTCCCCTTTCTTAGATGTCTTTATGTATCTCTAGACTTCTCTTGGTTAAATCGATATTACCAAATTGACGAAAACTTTTCGATTTTTTCAATAAAGAAAGATCTTGCTTCGAAGATCTAAATTTGGTTCTTTCTGTGTGTGTTTTGTGGCTCAGCTTCCGCCTATTAAGGCATCAGAAGTTGACAATGGTGATCAGCTGAGTTTAGAAGATATAGACGCCATTAAAGTGATCGGCAAGGCTAATGGTGGGATTGTGCAATTGGTTCAACACAAATGGACTGGACAGTTTTTTGCATTGAAGGTACATTTCCATGGCATCATCTCCCCCCTCCCCCCCAAACATGTATTTTGTATTATAATTTCCCATGTTCTTTTGTTAAGGAAGAATTATTTGCTTGTCCAACACAACATTTACTTGGTTTTATTTGTATCACCTCTCCAAAATCTTGATCGACAAATGTATCATGATCAATTTCCTGTTATAGAAAGGCAGCCCTTGTAGGCTGAACTAAGAATTAATATAGCATGTACAGACTTTCTCTATTTGATAGAAGTGATTCTTCGGGAAAATTTTTTTTTGATAAGAATCGGAGGTCTCGTTAAAAACCCCCTTCTTAATTGTCCATATACCATAAGGGTAAACCGACAAACAACGGGATTCTTCTAAAAAGATTTTGTTGTTGCTTTTTATATATTGGAGCTAGCTGGAAAGAAAATAGCAATAGAAATGATTTATGAGTTTTGCATCTCCATATTGTCCTCACAACCCTTAATTTCTGACATGCCATATTTTGTTAGGTTATTCAAATGAATATCGAGGAGTCAGCTCGGAAGCAGATTGCAAAGGAATTGAAAATAAACCAGTCCTCCCAGTGTCCGTATGTTGTTGTTTGTTATCAGTCTTTCTATAACAATGGCTGCATTTCAATCATCTTGGAGTATATGGATGGTGGCTCCTTAGCAGACTTCCTGAAAAAGGTTAAATCAATTCCCGAACCCTATCTGGCTGCGATATGTAAGCAGGTTTGTAAATTTGAACTTTGAATCACTTGTAGTCTATACCAAATGTTATGGTATGCAGTGTGAAATTCTTCTCATTAATGCAGGTGCTCAAGGGTTTGATGTATCTTCATCATGAAAGGCACATTATCCACCATGATCTAAAGCCATCTAACTTGTTGATAAATCATAGAGGAGAAGTCAAGATCACTGACTTTGGTGTGAGTGCGATAATGACGAGCACCTCGGGACTAGCAAACACTTTTGTCGGCACATACAACTATATGTCTGTAAGTAATTTAATTTACTAAAATAATGTTCTTTTAGTTGCTGTGTTTTATGTTATTCTTATTTGTTCTAAACTCATTAGTCTTTTATTGTCTATCCACTTCTTTTCTAGCCTGAGAGAATTATTGGTGGCAATTATGGCAATAAAAGTGACATTTGGAGCTTGGGACTGGTGTTGCTCGAGTGTGCAACTGGTCAGTTCCCTTATTCCCCTCCAGATCAGGCAGCAGGATGGACAAATTTTTATGAGCTCATGGAACAAATTGTTGAACAAACACCACCTTGCGCATCTTCAAATCGATTTTCTCCCGATTTTTGCTCGTTTATCTCTGCATGGTAAAGATTATTTTTTGAATTACTTGATACACTTCCCTTGTGTGAATATTTTTGCGCTCGTGAGTTAGCTAGTTTTGTATCAAAGGAAAAGTTCTCTTCGAATTGGTACTCTGTCAAAGGAGATCATTTATCAATTTCCCTTCATTACTAAAATGATAGGGATATGCTCTGTGAGTGGTAATAACTTTCTTTTCAGATGGATTTTATAGTATGTTTGATCATTCACGTTCTCCAAGCCCAACCTTGGTCTTTTTTGCTTTTTTCAATTACTTTCTCATTTATCCATGGCAGTTTAAAAAAAGACCCGAATGAGAGAAAGTCGGCTCAGGAACTGCTGGTATGTAAATATCTCGATTCCTCTGTGGCTCCATTATTTTCAAGCAGTAAAGAATTGATTAAATATGGTGATTAGGGGAGGTTAGAAGAATGCAAATGGAATAAGAAATGTATGGGATATGCACATCCCATCAGATGATTTTTCCTGGGTGAAAAACTCCTTAACAGGGGTTATCAAAGATCCATTTCAGCCTGATATGGTGAAGAGAGCTTTGGCAAAGGAGGGTTTCCAGGTTAAGATAGTAAGGTGGGGTTATGTCAGGAACGCCAGTATTATTACGTTCAATACAAATGAAGAGTTTTTAAAGGCATGGTTGAGTCTTCGTGAGAAACTCTATTGTTGGTTTGATTGGGTAGATCCATTGTTGAGTGAAGATGGAGTTCCTTTGGCTTATTGCTTGGTCGAACTGGTTGGTTTACCGCTTCTTAGTTGGAGTGTACCTTTTCTGGAAAAGCTTGGCAGTAAGTGGGGAAAAGTTGTTAGCATCCTGGAGGAAACTAGAAATAGAGATGACTTCTCTTCGGCCAAAATGCTGTTGAGGGTTGCAAGCCCTTTTGACGTACAAGAATCTGTTATTGTAGGATCTTATGGCAGATCCTTTAAAGTTAAAATTAATGTGGGTTCCAGCTCTAAACCTATCTCTGAAGCTTATGGAGACGTAAGGCAGAATTTTTCATATGGCAGTTGCAATGGTGATATTTCAAAGGGGGATGATGGTAGAAACACAGAGAAGGAAGAAGACAATAGAGAGAACTCAGTAGAAGGTTTTCGGTCAAAGGTTGACACGTGGCTTCAGATTAGTCAAGAAAGGAGGATGTCAAAAAAAGGTGGGGAACTTTATCTGAAAAAGAAGTCTGACACTCTGCCCAATAATAATGGGGTGTCAGACAAATTTGAATTTGAATTAAATCATTGTGGGGATTATGCGGACCTTGGGCTGCGAGAGGTTGTGGATCAGAGTCTTCCAACCCATTCGGATTCTAATTGGGAGTCTTATTCTCCTGTTACTAAAATTATCCCAGCAGGCCCTGCTGTAAAGTTGAAATGGAACAGGCCAGGAAATCAAAAAAAGGTTTAGACTCAGTCCAAATTACAAGGGCAACATACAGTTTCAGTAAGGGATGAAGTTCCAGTTAAAAATAGAGCTGTTCTAAAGAAGGTGAAAATAGCTAAGGATGTTAATCAAGTGGGCCTTAATGCGTGTAGCACTTCATTTTCTTGTGAGAGGGGAAGAAATTTAGTAATTCACAATGGGTGTGCAGAAATTAAGAAGAGTCAGAATCGTTAGAAACTGGGTTTTCCAGTTTCAACTGGTTTATCAATTAAAAATATTGGTGGAAAGAGGAGCAGCGGTCGCTTTTCAAGAGTCTACAGAAGATCAAGAGGTAGAAGAATTTGGCTAAGCTCGAGGAAGGAGGATTCTAAAAGTGGCTGTCAGGTTTTTATGAATAAAGATCAAAATGCTCCTGAAGGTTTTATTCAATCGGTTTCTTCCGAAAACAGGGGATCTGATCAGGATGTTGATATCTCTTGTTCTGTTGTTAAGCAGAATACAACGTTGGTTCCATTATTTTGTAATAATCATTTTGAGGATCGATCATCAACCCAACTTTCTGCTTCACAGATTTGCAGGAATTTCAGGAGGGAAAAAAGAATTTTAACAAGGGAAGCTGTGGACCTGGTTAATATGTTAGCTGTCTTTTCCCCTCAGTTTTCGAAATTGGTGGAGGAAGCCGTGGCAACTTGGGAAGTCTGTCAGTTGCTAGGTATTTCCTTCAAGGAAGGAAAGAAGACGTTCATTGAAAAAATTATTAGTCTTGATAATGGCTCGGAGACTGTTAGGAATGATTGACTTCTCAGGGCTGGTTGATTTCTCGGGGAAGATCAAGGGAGGTTTTTTCTTTTTATATGATGATGTTAAAGTTATCTATTGTGACTTGGAATGTTAGAGGGTTGGGTAGAAAAGAGAAGCAAAGGGCTGTGCAGAGATTACTGTATCATCACTGCCCTCATTTTTTTGTGGTTACAGGAAACTAAATTGGAGAAAATTCAAAAATCTATTTCTAGGAGGTGTGGTTTAAACAACTTGCAAGGGTGTATTGAGTCTCCTTCGGTTGGTGCTTCAGGGGGTTTACTAAGTTGCTGTAATGACAATATTTTTGAGTTGGATAATCAATTTGTTTCCAGTAGATTTATAGCTATTTCTGGGAGGTTTCGTGCAAATAATTTCAGATGTAGGTTCATCAATATATATGGTCCGTCTGTTGAGGAGGAGAAAGGAGGCTTCTTTGAAGAATTAGGCATGTTCATTGGAGGTTACAGTGATCCTATTTGTGTTGGAGGGGACCTAAATGTTTATCTTCATGAGGACGAGAAGATGGGTAGGGCCCAAAATAGGAATTCAGTAGAGATTTTTAGTCATTTTCTGCTGAACACAGGTTTAATTGATCTGCCATTGAGTGGGGGTCGATATACTTGGTGTAATAACCAAGATTCACCAACCTATGTTAGACTGGACAGATTTTTGGTTGATAGCCAGTTCTTAGCCGAATTTCCAGATTTAACTCAATCTCTTTTGCCCAGGTCTGTGTCTGACCATAATGCAGTAATTATTGAAAATGGTGGGGATAATTGGGGAAAGAAACCTTTTAAACTTTTTAATTATCTGATGGATGAAGTCGGATTCGAGGATGTGGTCAGCTTATCAATTCGAGATTGTAAGAAAAACCAGAGGAATGCTGGAATTTTCAGCATACTGAAGAATACCAAAATGGCAATCAAAAATTGGGCAGGGAGGAGAGACAAGTTTCCAGGGGATTTGATTTCTGATCTTGAATCGAAAATTCAAAAGCTAGAGGTGGATATTCATCAGGGTCTAATTGATTACAGTTCTGAGATAGCACTTGAGTTGAAGAAATCAAGAGCAGAACTGTGGAGATTGTATAAGATAGAGGAGCAGATTTGGTTCCAGAACTCAAGATCGAAGTGGGTAGAAGATGGCGACAGAAACACAAGATATTTTCATACATGTGCTTCAGTTAGGAGGAAAAGAAATGCATTGAATGCTATTCTTGTCAATGGCAATTTTGTTCATGACCCGTATGTTATTAAAGCAACAGTTAGAGATCATTTTTTCAAGGCTTTCAATGATCAGTTTACTCTTCAAGTGGAAGACATTGGGCTGGATTTTTCTAGTATTACACTCGAACAGAGTTTGAGATTAGAGAAAGAATTTACCGAGGAGGAAATTTGGGAGTCTATTGAGTCTTGTAATGGGAATAAAGCTCCTGGGCCGACGGTCTAAATATGGGATTTTTTAAAAGATTCTGGAATATGCTTAAGGGAGATGTTATGAAATTTTTCAATAATTTCTATTTGGGAAAAGAGTGGGAACACGGTATTAATCATACATTTATTACTCTTATCCCTAAGGTTTCTAATAGTGGCGATCTTGATGACTTTAGACCTATTAGCTTAGTTGGTGGATTATATAAGATCCTCTCCAAGTGTCTTTCGAGGAGGTTGAGGAGCTGTATTTCAGATTTAATCAGTCCCACACAATTCGCTTTTATTCCAGGCCGTCAAATATTAGATTGCTCGTTAATTGCCAATGAAAGAATTGATTTTTTGAGGAAAAGTAGATTCAAAGGCTGTGTTTTCAAAGCTGATTTCAAGAAAGCTTATGATTCGGTGGATTGGAGTATTCTGTTTTTAGTTATGGAGAAAATGGGTTTTGGTTCAAGGTGGAGAGGCTGGATCAAAAAATGTGTTTCAACAGCTTCAGTATCTGTTCTGGTTAATGGAGTCCCTATTGAGGAAATTCCTATGGCAAATCTTAGGCACGGATGTCCTTTATCCCCTCTGTTATTTAATTTGATTGGTGAACTCCTTAATTTACTGATTTTAAAGGCTGTTTCACATGGGCTGTTTTTTGGACTGGTTATTGGGGAGGGGAGAGGGGTCTTTTAATCTTTCTCACTTACAGTTTGCGGATGATCTCATTATCTTTAGTGGTGCTTCGAAAATGCAAATTCTAAATGTAAAAAGGGTGCTTCGTGCATTCCAAGTTATTTCGGGTTTACAGCTCAATTTGAGGAAATACAAGCTTTTTGGTGTGAATTTGAATGATGAGGAGGTGAATGAGTGGGCTAATAATATTTGTTGTTCTGTTGGAAGCTTTCCTTCTGAATATCTAGGGCTTCCTTTGGGGACTTCTAGGAATTATGCTGCTATCTGGAATCCTGTAATCAGTAATTTTTCCAAAAAATTAACAGGATGGAAGGTTGCCTCTCTTTCTTTAGCAGGGAGACTAGTCTTGCTTAAGTCGGTACTATGTTCGCTTCCTATTTATTATTTATCTCTTTTTAAGATGCTAGCTTCGGTTCTTAAAACCCTAAATTCATTGATGTCAAATTTCCTATGGGTAGGGGGTGTTGAAAAAAGTAAGATCCATTGGGTTAGTTGGCCGAATGTATGCAGACCAAGGATGGAGGGGGGTTTGGGTGTGTTGAATCTAAATTTGATGAATAGAGCACTTCTAGAAAAATGGACTTGGAGGTTTGCAAATGAAAGGGGGTCTGTCTGGAGGGATCTTATTTGTTCTAAATATAATTTGGACCCTTCTTTGTTATTGTTTGATAGTAAGACTCCAAACAGAGTATCTTGGATTTGGAGATCAGTGGTTAATAACCACTTTAAAGATGATCCTATCGGCTCAAAGTTAAGAAGTTTGTATTCTTTTTTAGTTGGAGATGGTAAATTTATTCGATTATGGCATGACATTTGGGCTTTGGATTATCCACTTCTATTAATTTTTCCTAGATTGTTTTCCATTTCGTTTAACAAAACAGGCAAATTATTTGAGTTTGGGGAGTATAGCTCTTTCGGCTGGATTTGGGATGTGCAGTTTCGCAGGAATTTAAATGACTGGGAGATAGAGCAGTGGGCTAATTTGATGACTATCATCTCGGCTTTTGCTCTAAATTTGGATAATTCGGATGGGATGATTTGGAAAGGGTCTGGGGATGGGGTGTTCACTGTGAAATCTGCTGTCAATCTATGCTCATTAGGTTCTTTATGCTCGGATGAGGCCTACTTTTGGAGTAAGATTGTTTGGAGGGGTCAGCTGCCACCAAAAGTGGAGTCCTTTTTGTGGCAGGTTGTTCTAGGGAGGTTGGCTGTTAAAACAGAACTGGTGAAAAGAGGAATAGAAGGAATTCAGAATCTGTTATGCCCTCTTTGCATGATGCAAGAAGAGTCTCCTTCACATTTGTTTTTCTCGTGTTCGGTGGTGTGGGCTGTTTGGAATAAATTTCTTAACTTCTGGAAGATTCAAACTGTTTTTCATTATAATGCTAAAAGTTTTCTCTTGAATTGGGATGCGTTGAAGACTAATTCTCCGATTTGGTCTCTCATTCCAGGGGTAGTTATTTGGACTACTTGGAAATTGAGGAACTCAATTGTTTTTGAAGGAGGGAAGTTGGATGAGGTTGAATGAGGTTGGATTCTTCTTCTTAGCAAGGTTTAGGCTTGCTTCATGGTTCCTAGCGAAGAATAAAGGGGTGCATATTCTTAAAGACTCTTATTTCAGACCCCTCCTTAGGGGACGTTTGTTCCACCCATTCTAATATGATTGTGTCTACTATTCCGTGGCATCCTCCTCCTATGGGTTTTGTGAAAATTAATGTTGATGCAGCTACGACTAAGGATTGGAAGAAGAGTGGTTTAGGAGGAGTTTTAAAAGATTCCTCTGGAACTACATTAAGGTCTTTCAAGGAGCCTGTAGGTCCGGGGCCTCCAACATTTATGGAGTTAAAAGCTATTCAAAAGGGGCTAATGTTCTATGCTGATTTTCGAGCGAGGATCAAAGACAGGTTGATTATTGAAAGTGACAGTGGACTGGGTTAAGGGGGCTGAATTATGTCATCATGTTTATGCTTATTTGGTTACAGACATTGTTTACTGGCTTAATATGTTCGATGGTGTGGTTAGATGGGTAAGCAGGACATCTAACTTAGAGGCTGATGCCTTAGCTAAAGAAGGAATCGGTTGATTAAATGTTGATGTTTATGGGTCACAAGGTTGCCTTGTGTTGACCTGTCTGTTTACTTTACTTTTAGGGTTGTATCTTGTATATTATTGTTTTGTTCAATAATATCCTAAGGCACTCTTTTCCTCCTTCGCTGATTAAGGAGCTTATCAACAAGCACCTTCAATCAAGGAGGTTTTTAATGAGACCTGAAATTCTTATAAAAAAAATGCTTCACATCTGATTTCATTGTGAATACAGGATTTGCCTTTCTTGCACATGTACGATGACTCAAATGCTGATCTCTCATCTTACTTAAACGATGCTGGATCACCACTTGCAACTCTTTAGAATCTATGTGGTATGCATATGCTTATGTTTGGTGTCATAATTTTAGCATATGTTTGCTCTAAAATGCTTGCTAACTCTGCCTTTGGAACCGAATTTTGCCACGCTTGATGTTGGATTGATGATTTGATCACAGGATTTCGCTGCTTATCAGTTAAAAGGAATTTTTTTCTCTATGATGGAACAAAATCTCGTCTTCCTATCTAAAACATATAAACCTCCTGAAATAGGAATTGTACTGAATTTGATAATGGAAAGTGGAATTTTTTTTGTCTATTTGACGACTTCTTGCATTCTGTTTAGGTGATGGGGCCTATGATAGTGCATACATATTATATCTTCACTAACTGAATCACTCTGCGAATTTTTCGAATTGGGTCATAAAAGATTACGATCGCTTGATTTTGCCTGCACAACTTCACATGCATCTCGGTGTACTTGAAAGATTACGAGTTGCATCTCGCTGTAGCTCGATATACCATAATTCTGTAAATAATAATACGATAAATAATAGGATCAAAAGGCAATTAACAAAAAATGGTGTACATGACTGAATCATTATGGAATTTGTAGATAAAAGATAACTAGATTAATGATAAATAAAAGAAAGAACACTTACTTTCAACTATTAGTTGGTCTGTTGGGTAAAGCTTTAGATCTCCTAAATAAAGATAGGGTTCAAATCTTGGTATTGTGAATTGAAAAAGAAAACCGTATTGAGATGGTCACCCCATGAATCCCTAAGATTGGCTCAATTCTGTTGAAACAAGAGAGAAAACAAGACGACATTCCTGTCAGGGGCATCTAATAACATAAAGCGTGTCGATGGGCATTACGTAACATAAGCACTGTCAAGCCTTGGTAACTGTCCTAGAAGTAATGACTCGCCTTCCCTAATAGAATGGAAAAGAGTGTGTGGATGTTTTATCTTGCAAAACTAATGATAGACAGAGATATAAAATGCATGGAAAGGTTTATACGGTCAAGAGAGCAGAGATTACCTCGGTGGTAATGCCAGGTTTATCAGAAGACGGCGGATGGCATTCTAACATTCAATCCCGGGTATATAAGTCCCTCGATCAGGAAATCCAAGAGAGCAGTTAACCAGCAACCATTTTAGACTTCTTACTACGACAGATGCTGGGAGAGGGGGAGGGAAGCAAGGAGTGCAGCACCAAAATTGATTGCAAATGACGACTTAAAGCAGAATCTAGTATTGGTAACACGGTATGAACTAAGAAGTCAGTCTAGAAACACTGAAAAGAAGCACAAATTTGATGCAACAACCTTGTTGCACGAGGGATCTTACCATGTATAGTTCCTGAGATTTTTGATGAGAGAATCTGCACATTCAAGTAACAAAGCAGGAAGGAATTAGTAGTCCCCAGTTGGTACCGCAATCATCTTGTTCTATATGTAAAAACACGACCAGTTATTGAAATGAACATTCTTACCTCTCATCCTTAAAGCTTAGGTGAAGTTACCACATCGCATATAACTTTGTGTTTTGATCGGCAACGAAATCTGGTTCTGTAAAATGACCAATTGCCCATGGTTCGTTGTGCTTCGGATGCGGAAGAGTCGAATATCTGAACGGGGACATTTTGGTAATATAATTATGTTGAGCCGGCTCCTAACCTAATACAGCTTGTACCTCGTGGCCATGTCCTCCCTTTGTGAAATTTAATTGAATTGTTTTATTGACTAGTGTCTTAAATATTAGAATTATTATATTAAGTAAATTATTGTCTTTATTTAATTCAGGTTCAGGGTGTAAATGAATAAAACGTTCGGTTAACTGTTCGTGAACCGTTCGATAATGTTTGTTTATGTTCGTTTGTTAAGTTAAATAAACGAATATGAACAAAAAAATTATGTTCATTTAATAAACGAACGAACATGAACAAAGGTATGTTAGGTTCGTTTATGTTCACGAACAAGTTCGTTTATGTTCACGAACAAGTTCGTTTATTGACTTGTTCATTTATGTTCATGAACAATCTCATTAAATTGATTCTCATTTTTATTTTATTTTTTATATTTTAAATATTAGTGAAAGTAAGGACTAAATTGAACACATGATAAAAGTTAAAACTTAAAATGTGAATTTTAAGGATTTTAAGTACTAGTAACATAGTTTTATCATTTTTCTTTAGCTTATAAATGAAATGACCATTCAACTCAGTTGGTAGAGCACAAGGTTCTTAACCTTGAGGTCGTGGGATCGAGTCCCACGGAGGGCATTTCATAATTCGGAGGTCTCTTACGGAAGTTGCTCTCAACCTGGTGTTGGGGGTAGCCTACTATCTTACCTCCCCCTTACCCCATATATATATGGGAAAAAGGGACAACCATTCTTTAGCTTATAAATAAAATGATAAAACTAAAAATTGAACATATAAATGAACGATGAACATTAAATGAACACTAAACAAACTCTAAATGAACATGTTCGTAAATGCTAAATGAACACGTTCGTTTACGAACATGTTCGTGAACATATAAACGAGCACGTTCACGAACAATAAATAAACGAACACGAACACCTTCAAAAATAAATAAACGAACATAAGTACCATACTAAAAATTTAAACAAATGTAAACCGAACATGAACACCTCCAAAAATAAATAAACAAACACGAACATAACTTTATTCAATCAAGCTCGGTTCATTTACACTCCTATTCAAGTTTATTCAATTAATTATTATAAAAAAGTATTTCTTTTAAGAAAATATGCAGAGAACACTAGTTAACGATATCCGATCTAGTTTTATTTTAGTTTAAGAAATTATTTAAACTTTAAAACATTGTAAATATTCAAAAATATTCAAAAAAATAGATAAAGATGATAATATATAAATTGAATAAACAAAACAAAACTAATAATAGTTAATATTTTGTTTGGTTTCCCTATTTTTTTATTTTTTTATTTTTTTTTCTACGTTGGTCGACTTGTTATTCTTTCATGGTCTATTGTTCATACTGGTTGTCCCTCAATGAAACTATGCCTCGTCAGCTCGTCCATTAAGTTTTTAACGGTGTGGTACTAAAATGAAACAATAACTAAACGTTAGATATGATTTTTAAAAAATTGAAAGCTTAAGTATAAAAATGGAAAACTGATAGTTTAGGTACTAAATGCATAGTTTACCCTATTTATTAATATAGGTGACCGAGGACCGTTTTACAATCCGACCACCTTAGGTCGGCCATAACGTCCCACAACCGACCCCATATGGCATAATAGCAAAAAGACCCTCAACTTTTTCCAGCTTTTAAATTGTGCCCTCAAAGTTTTTATTTGACAATTTAAACAATACAATTTTGTTTTGTTTTTTAAAATAACCCTTTATTAATGACGGTAAAAAAAATTAATGATTTGATACGACAGTTTTGAGGATGCAATTGGAAAAAACAAACTCAATGTAGTTTTTTACCAATGTTTTTGGTTATTGACCGTTACAATGCTGACATTGCAGTTCACAGTGTTGACGAAACAGTCTACGATGTTGATGTGATAGTCTATCTGCCATTTTTGAGTTCCAATTTAGTTTATCTACCATGTTACTTATCACGTTATCAATCATTGTGGACTGTCACATCAGTACCGTGAATCGTCACGTCAGTAACGTGAACTACTACATCAATATTGTAATGGTCAACAACAAAAATCATTGGTTAAAGGGACACATTGGGTTCATTTTGAGTTAGAAGACCACTTTGAGATAGAAAAATAATATGAGGGTCATATTGATTTTTTTAAAAGTACATGGACCTATAATACATTTTTGCCTAAAAAAATAAGTATATAGATTAGTAATCTTATGTTTAAAGAATAAATTAAGAATAATCTTTATTGCCACACCCCCCAAAAGAATTACAAGCAATGATACCTATATCAACAACACTAATTAACGATGATGTAACAGACCGCTATAGAAAACAAGTGGACGTGGTACGGCCACCATGGTGCAACAAATTGTGAGCGATGTGATCCCTAGCTTGTGCGGCAGCCATGGACCTTATGTTATTTTCCGGCACCACCTCGTCGTCGAAAAGCTCGAATTCAAACTCGGGATCCATCGTCTCGTTTCTCATCTCACAGATATTATGCAAAAAACAGCAAGCACCGAGCACATTCAGCAGGTCTTGGAGCTTCACCTCGGTTCTCTTTTGTAAACACGACCACCGTCCTTTCAGCCTCGCGACTGCATCCTTGGCCACCTTCTCGATTTCCCCGATCTTCTCGTTGAAACCGTGTTGAGCCCAAGTGAGATTTCGGTGACTGTAGGGAACCAAAACCCAGTCCATTAATGGGTACCCTTTGTTCCCCACGAACCATATGTCTTTCAAATGCCCCCTTGTTGCTCTTTGGTGGAACGCTGATTTCTCTAGAATTTGGTCATCGGTCATCGAGCCGGGCCAGCCGATGCATACGTCGGTGAAAGCTCCGGTTTGATCGACGACGTCTTGGAGAGTGATTGAATACGAAGTTTTTTGGTTCCTGTCCGTGTGTTTTTTATTGAAATACGCTGCGACGCTTACATTCGGTGCGATTATGGGAATGTGAGTCGTGTACATTGAACCGCCCACGTTTGGGATCCCGGCGGCGGATTCAAATCCTTGTTTGATTCTCTTCGTTTTGTTTTCGTCGGGCCATTGAACGAATTTGGCCATCAGGACGGTTTTAACGGCGGTGCAAACCTCCAAGATCTGCTTATGACAAGTGGAGATCCCCAACCCGAACCGTTTCGATACCATCCTGAGCGATTCACCCGTGGCTAGCCTCAAAATACATATCGCCACGCGCTGACGGACCGGGATCGCATCTCGGAGCATCGTGTTCTTCTTCATCACCGCCGGTTCGAGTTCCTCGCAGACCATGTTGAATGTAGCTTTGCTCATACGAAACGCGCGTTTAAACTCCTTGTCGGGGAAATCCGGGTGGTTACACTTGTCCCACCAGTCCTTCGATCTGTCTTTCACCCATAACCGCCTTTGTTGGCCGGATCCTCTACCCGATTGCGACGGACTTACATCGTCCGACCCGAAAGAAACCGTGTTCGCCGTCGCCGTAGCAGCAGCTAAACCCGAATTACGCTCGCGTTTGTTTCTGGAATCATCCAGCTGGTTCATTTCGGAGTATTGGTTCTCAAACTGATCAAAGAACATATTCATTTCTTGAACTTTCTCGTTGTAACTGGGTTCGAAGAAAGCTGTTTGTTGATCGGAATCGGTGAACCATTGATGCTCTTGCTTTGGTTCCTCGTCCAACATCAAAATCGAGGAAAGTATATCACCAAACCCTCTCTTTTCGTTGACTAAAGATTCCTCGAACTCTTTTCTACCCCTCTTCTTATCGTTCCCGTTGAACCCATTTTCCATATCCGGAATCCACGGGAAATTGCTGCTGCTGTTGAAATTAAAGGAGAAATCTTGTGGAGAAAGCAATGCGAAAGACCCGATTTCCATGTAAACAAAACGAGATTAGTGTTTTCTTTTTTGATTGAACTGATCGACGAAATATGGAAAAAGAAGGCAAGTGTGAAATGAAGGGCTCTGGGTTTCCTTGTTTACGTAGCAGCGGGAACGATTGGAGAGCGAAAGGGGATGCGCGTGCGGGAGGGGGAGTGTGAACGCGGTTGGCTTTGACGCTGATTTGACTTTCTTAGTTTATGTTAAAAAAATTAATGCTAAACGGAACTAGAGAGTAGGAAGTAGGGATGGAGTCGGATTACGTCGGATTTCTGGACAGTTTCATCCGAAAAATATATACTATTCACACAATTCAAAAATTATATATTCTCTATCCAATTTGAACTGACTCGATCTTTTAAGATAAAATTCAAATCTGACCCGACCTGGTTCATATATATTTATCAAAAAATTATTTCTTTTATTCAATAAAAAATAGAAATTTAATTGAAAAAAATAATATATAGAGGGGACTTATTACAATTATCTCAAATATATAAGATAAAATTACATTTCACTTGAGTTGTAACATCGAATATTTTTCACCTTAAACCCGAATTCGACCTAAACATAGTCTCTAAAAGACTAACCTGACCCGACCCAATTCGATTTTTTCTCTAAAATAATTTAACTTAATAGAATTAAATCGGATCAAACCCGTCTAGTTCAAATCTCGTACATATCTCTAACATGAAATAACTTAGAGTGTAAAGAATAACTGAATAAGACGGTATAACCCTAATTCCTTTCTTGAGTAAGAAAGAAACTGCATGGCATACAAATCTAGAAAAGGGTACTAGTGGACCATATGGTCTAGATGAAGCTCCCAAGTTTAAACCTATCATTTTATTTTGTATTGTAATTTAAATAAGAGAAAATCGCCTCATTGACCAAAAATGCCTTATAATATATGATTTTAACCAACTTTTTTTGGATTTGCCAAAATGACCAACAAAATCGCAACGCGAAATAAAAATCGCAACGCGATCCCCATAATCGCAAATCAGTTTCCAAAATCGCAACGCGATTCTTGAAAATCGCAATGCGATAGTACAAATTCGCATTGCGATTTTCCAAAATCGCAACGCGAATATGAAAATCGCAACGCGTATGGGTAAATCGCAATGCGTATCCGTATATCGCAACGCGTATCCGTAAATCGCAACGATAATACATAAAATCGCAACGCGTATCCGTAAATCGCAACGCGATATTTAAAGCGCCATTATAATCGCTACGCGTATTTTATTTTCAAATTACAAAAACGAATATTAAGACAAAATCCCGTAATCGCAACTCATAACCTAAAACCTAAAATCACAACTCAGTCCCATCTCCATCTCTCACTCTCTACGGCGAAGAAATCCGTCCCCATCTCCGGCGAAATCCCTCACAACCATTCACGGTCAGAAATCCCTCACAATATTCAGAAATGGAAAATCAACCTCCGAGGGTTAGTTTTTTTAATTATTTTTATTTTGAAATGTTTGCATTATTGTAGGTTTTTCATATTGAAACTGATGATAAGTTTACTGGTCATTTCAATAATAGATTAACCATTTCACTTAGATTTCATTTCGCGTTACGATTCTGTCGTTGCGATTTTCATTTCGCGTTGCTATTCTCTCGTTGCGATTTTCAAGTTAGTATTTGTCTTTGTCTTTGTTCTGTCTTTTGGTTGAAGTAATGCAATCCATTCAAGTTTCAATTTGCAGAAGAGTCGCAACGAGATAAATGAAAATCGCAACGAGAGAATGACTGTCGCAACGAGAGAAATGAAAATCGCAACGAGAGAAATGAAAATCGCAACGAGAGAATCGCAACGCGAAATGAAAATCGCAACGAGAGAATCGCAACGCGAAACCAAAATCGCATTGCGATTTTCATTTCGCGTTGCGATTCTCTCGTTGCGATTTTCATTTTGCGTTGCGATTCTCTCGTTGCGATTGTCATTTCGCGTTGCGATTCTCTCGTTGCGATTTTCATTTCAACCAAAAGACAAAACAGTGTTGCAAATTTTAGTTTCAAGAATAAACTACTACTTTTTATGTTTATTGTTTTTGGTATATCTTCACAGTGTAGTTTTTGGTATATCTAACTTGGTATGTTTATTGTTTTTGTAGAAATTTTTTTCGGCTCAATTGACCTTGAGAAATAAAGTCAGCCTGACCACTACAATTGCTTCGAAGCTTTCACCTGCTCAAAGACAATTGTTTGAGGAAACCTGCTTCGGGCCATGGCTGAGAGTACAGCATCCGGGTGGAGATGCTAATTTGACCCATTTGTGGCTTCAGACCATGACATCAAATCTACCCGACAGTATACAACGTGGTGAGGAAGAGATATGGTTTCATTTTCCACCAGCGTATACTTGTTTTGGGCGGAAGGAGTTCTGCTTAATCACTGGTCTACGATTCGGACACGATGATGTAGGCCGGTACACTCGTCATATCGCCCGCCCATCATGGTTATCACGGGTTTTTCCGGATGAGTCAATGGAGAAGCCGAACCTACATGTCGACGACCTGAAGAAATTGTTTAATAAGAAAGCTGGTTTCACTCGGATGGATAACGTCGATGTTGTCCGAGTATGCCTTCTACTACTTGTGTATGCCGGCTTTTTAGGCAGAGAGGCCAGACAACCTATTCATCGGGAGCTAATAATATTGGTAGAGGACCTGAATGCATGGAATCTGTTTCCGTGGGGTTCGTATATGGAAAGCTACCTGGACTAAGTTGTCGTCTGCCTTTGATGACCGCAAAAGTTTGCGGGGCGATGGGTCCAAATACACTTTGTCAGGCTTTGTTTGGGCCTTTAAGGTAAGAATTTCTATATAATGTTTCTAAATTATAATTAATTATTTAACAATTACTAATTTTGTTATTATATTGTTTGTAGATTTGGATATTCGAGGCTTTCCCCAGCATGCGTACATATGCAATAAAAACGTCAAATGATATTCCCAGGGCTATTTCCTGGAAGAGGAAAACTCTGTTGGATTGGGAAGACTTAATACCATATGCGACAATAAATAATGTAAGTTAACACAAATACTTTCATATAATATATAAACAAGTTATTAATAGTAGACGTTTAACTTTGTTTGAGTTTTTATATTTTAGGAGGCCAACATTCCATTACAAAGACTGACACCCACGGAGGAAGAGCTTGCCACTGATTGGTGGCAAGCTAGTCAGAGTTTTTTTGATGGCACGGATGATGAGCAGCATCCACTTCCTCCAATTCGAGAGCCATCACCTCACCTAGAGCCATCACCCGATCGACCCGACTATACACCTCTAGAACGAGAGCCATCACCTATCCCGTCACATCATCGAGCCTCTTCTCCACCATCACCTCATGATAGGCGACCGGCAAAGATGTCACGACTCCTATCTCCCTGTTCTCCACCTCCACGGGATGAGTCAAGGGAGTTACGTGATGAGGTCAATGCCTTGCGTGAGGAGATCGGTACTCTACGCGATAACGATGGTGCATGGCGTGTGGAGGTGTCAACTTTACGTGGTGAGGTTGCCGCTCTACGTGAGATGATAGTATCGTTGCAGAATGAGGTTCATACTCTACGCAACGAGGTAAGTTTAAGATTTTCCATATTTAACTTAATGATAAATTTACTCGTAATTTCACTTAGATTAGCCATTTCACTTAGATTGCTTAGTAAATTTATTCGGTTGCTGCCAATTCTGCTAAACTGTGTATTCTTTAACACTGTGAAATAGTATTTGTCTTTGTTTTGTCTTTTGGTTGAAAGTAAATTTGTTCGGTTGCTGCCAATTCTGCTAAACTGTGTATTCTTTAACACTGTGAAATAGTATTGTCTTTGTTTTGTCTTTTGGTTGAAAGTAAATTTGTTCGGTTGCTGCCAATTCTGCTAAACTGTGTATTCTTTAACACTGTGAAATAGTATTTGTCTTTGTTTTGTCTTTTGGTTGAAAGTAAATTTGTTCGGTTGCTGCCAATTCTGCTAAACTGTGTATTCTTTAACACTGTGAAATAGTATTTGTCTTTGTTTGTCTTTTGGTTGAAAGTAAATTTGTTCGGTTGCTGCCAATTCTGCTAAACTGTGTATTCTTTAACACTGTGAAATAGTATTTGTCTTTGTTTTGTCTTTTGGTTGAAAGTAAATTTGTTCGGTTGCTGCCAATTCTGCTAAACTGTGTATTCTTTAACACTGTGAAATAGTATTTGTCTTTGTTTTGTCTTTTGGTTGAAAGTAAATTTGTTCGGTTGCTGCCAATTCTGCTAAACTGTGTATTCTTTAACACTGTGAAATAGTATTTGTCTTTGTTTTGTCTTTTGGTTGAAGTAATGCAATCCATTCAAGTTTCAATTTGCAGAAGAAGAAATAGTTTACTTTCGCAACACGAAACTTAAAATCGCAACGCGAAACCAAAATCGCAACGCGAAATGAAAATCGCAACGACAGAATCGCAACGCGAAACCAAAATCGCAACGACAAGATCGCAACGCGAAACCAAAATCGCATTGCGATTTTCATTTCGCGTTGCGATTCTTTCGTTGCGATTTTTATTTCGCATTGCGATTCTGTCGTTGCGATTTTCATTTCGCGTTGCGATTTTGGTTTCGCGTTGCGATTTTAAGTTTCGTGTTGCGAAAGTAAACTATTTCTTCTTCTGCAAATTGAAACTTGAATGGATTGCATTACTTCAACCAATAGACAAAACAAAGACAAATACTAACTTCAGGGTATTAGTTTGAAACATATTTTTCTTTGTTATCTGATGCATTTTGTGAACTATGATAGAATAATGACTTGGGTGAATACAATGCAAGTTTGAAACATATTTGTCTTTGTTTTCACTGTTTAAATATCATGTATGTTTATTTACTGATTTTTGTATTAATTATTTAGCGGCCCGATAGAGTGGATGCTTTACGTCGGGTTATGCTTGCACGACGGAGTTCACGCATCAGACAGCGTGCACGTGCTATTAAGTCTCCGTACACCCCAATAGTGCGAAGACACCGCAAGAAGAAGCCCGACTCGCCTGTCATCCCTCAAGAGTCCACTCCTATCGTTGAAGAGGCCCCCCCTATCATTCCTCGAGAGTCCCCTCCCACCGTTCAAGAGGCCACTGTCATCATTGAAGAGGTCCCTCCCACCATTCAAGAGCCCGATTCACATGGCGTCATATGTAGGCTTCTTGAGAAACCCTCTGACGTGCCGGACATGATGGATTCAAGTTGGCTCTCGTATGAGTTACCAGCCAGTACCATACCGGTATCTGAAGAGGAGAGGGAACAACTACCGGACACAATTCTGGATAACACCCTTTGGGCTAAGACCGCTGTTGATTTTTATCTACATGAGCGGAGCCAGGGGTGTTTCACTGACATATGCAAGCTCACCGATGATATCTATTTGTTGCTTGATCGGTCTTGGTGGGGCGTATTATTAGGGGTCGAAGACAATGGCTATTTCGATGGAGGGGTAAGTCTTATATTTTTCTTATATTTCAATTTGATTAAATTTTTTTTTTAAATTTATGTAAGTCACTAATATATGTCTTTTTTTGTAAAACAGCATATCGATGCGTGGATGACACGTCTTCTAATAATAAGAAAACTTAAGAAAAATAAAAATATACGATATACAATTATGCCGACGTCTTTTCACGCCGTTCACTTGAAGAATGCACGAGATGAATCATTTGATTTGGGCAATGGACAAGCTAAACTTTATCCTGCATGGTGGGAGGTCGATAAGGTTAGTATTTATTTTAGATTGAGTTTAAAGGTTTTATGAAATAAGTGCGCAAATGAATGAATTATTACTTATGATTGCAGGTGTTTATCCCTGTTTTGGAACGTAAACATTGGATTCTCGTCGAGCTTCAGCTCCCATCCCTTAAGACAATAGTGTATGACAGCATGATAAATTACATATCATTGGCTGATTTAAGAGATGTTATTAAGGGATGGAGCTCTCATTTGGCTAAATTCTTGGATGCGATCAATTATTGGACTCGTTCTGGAAACAAGAAGCCAAAGAAGCTCAATATTACAGTTATTAGAGACGAGACCGCGCCACAACAAACGAGCGGAGCCAGAGGAGATTGTGGTCCTCTCGTATGCTTGGCGTTGGAGCGTTTGACGACGGGAAGCATCAAGTATCTACCTCCCACCGATAGAGATAGAGCTGCAGTAGGCTTGTGGTTTCGGCATTATATGGCTAAATCGATATATACGAGACGCTGCCTACCTGCATCCGCGTTATAAAAATGTCCATAAACAATTGGTAAGTTTATATACTTTTGGTTTGAAAATGTTTGGTTAAGTACCTAGAATTCAATAATTTGCTGTTTGTAGGTTTTAGATGTGTAGAAAGTGTTGTTTGAGCAAATGTTTGGTTTCTGCAGGTTAATCTCAGAAGTGAACTGCGTGAAAATGATGTATGGCTGCAAAAGTTGATTCAATAGTTTAATTGATTGTTTTTTGATTGTTTAATTGATTTGTAAAAGTTGATTCAATAGTAGATGATCGGAAATAAGAATTATTGCTTATTTTTGATTGTTTAATTGATTTGTAAAAGATGATTTGTAAAAGTTGATTTGTGTAATTGATGCGAACATAATTCTTATTTGTGCTTGTTTAATTGATTGAAATGTAATGGTTGATTTTGTTGATTTCAATCTGCATTATGTTGAAGGCAAAAATGACTATCGCAATGCGAAATGAAAATCGCAATGCGAAATGAAAATCGCAACGAGAGAATCGCAATACGAAATGAAAATCGCAATGCGGAAATGAAAATCGCAACGAGAGAATCGCAATGCGTTTATAATTTCGCATTGCGATTCTCTCGTTGCGATTTTCATTTCGCATTGCGATTCTCTCGTTGCGATTTTCATTTCGCATTGCGATTTTCATTTCGCATTGCGATTCTCTCGTTGCGATTTTCATTTCGCATTGCGATTTTCATTTCGCATTGCGATTCTCTCGTTGCGATTTTCATTTCCGCATTGCGATTTTCATGTTGGGATTTTCATTTCGCATTGCGATTCTCTCGTTGCGATTGTAATTTCCGTGTTGCGATAGTCAAATGCATGCCTAATAGTGATAACAACTGAATAACAAGAGTTGGTTAAGTCAAAATGGTTGGCCTGAGTCATAATTCAACTAAAAATGTTAAAAGTTCACACATAAAATCCACATAATACAACGTTTGCATTTAAAAATCACCTAAGTTAACAGTCCCAAAAGGTGAAGCCAATTGTGATTGGGATTTTAAAGATGATTGCCTTTTGCTTGACACCATATGAGCTTTGGATTTTGATGAGGATCCATATTTTGGTAGAGGAAAAGATGATTTTGATGGCACTGGTGATCCACATGTCAACCTTGTATGACCACTTTCCTTGCACCGACTACATGTCGATCTCTTCTTCTCTTCACCCTTAGACGGTATACGATCGTGACTTTTTGGTCGGCCAGGTAGCCTTCTGTCCATGGCTGGTGGCAAAACTGTTTGTAAGTCATCTGGTATGTCCCACTCAGAAGGATGTGGAATAGGGTAGACAATCTCGGCATAAGTCTGTCGATAAACTTCTGTAGTGTAGCAATCCATAGCGTATGCGCTTGAATCATCTTGGTTTAAATGAAGAGCAACTTTTATAACATGGCCACACGGATAACCAGATGTTTGCCATTTCATACAACTACACGTCTTTGCATTTAGATCGACTAGCCCATTTAAGTTATTATCCAGTACTTGAAATAAAGTGTTTGAACATGGTTCAACTCTCCATGACGTTGACTTCACAACACGTTTCGTTATCTTTTTTCAGTCCATGGTGTAACACGATGTTCCAATGTTCCTGTAAATTTAAATAAACAATACTTAGTAAAATATATAAATATGATAAGTTACGAATTCAAAGAAATAATACCTGCATGGTTTCTTTTCTTGTAGTACCACTGTTGAATAGAGGCTCGAAAAAACTCCATTAACATAGTAATGGGTAATTTCCGGGAATGACGACTTAGAGCGTTGATTGATTCTGCACTATTAGACGTCATGAAACCATATCTTGCTCCAAGTTGATGTACTCTTGACCATCTTTCAAACCCGACATCTTCTAGTGTTTGAGCACACTGAGGCAAAACATGTCTTAAACAATTTATATGCTTATTGAAATCCACTTCCCGATAAGCTTTTACAGCCTTCCAGTATGTCCATTTGTGCTTTTTTATACCAGCAGACCTTGATTTTAGATTTCTATACAAATGAACACCACAAAGTCCATGAAAAGCATCTGGGAAACACCTTCTAACAGCGTTGTCAATTGAGTTTGCCCTATCGGATATGATTGTCAGATTGCTAATAGGACCTATGCAATCCCTAAGATGCCCCATAAACCATGTCCATGAATCAGAGGTTTCAGATTTGCCAACCCCGTAAGCTATTGGCAATATCCCATTGTTAGCATCCATGGCTACTGCTAATAAGTTTACTCCAAGGTATCGACCTTTCAAATGTGCTCCGTCAACTATAATAACTGGGCGCATGCAAGTAATAAACGAACGAATCTACAAAATAATATACACAAGAAATATAATCATTTAAATGTGAAATGCATGTAACTAACAAAAATGAGTCAACAAAATTATATTGATTTACTAACCGTAGCACCAATGGCGATAAACAGCAACTCAAAGCGTCCATCTCTATCTGTTTTGATATGAGTTACCGACCCAGGATTTTTCAGCTTTAAATTGTGACAATAAGCCGGCAGTTGGGCAAACGATGCTTCTGGCGACCCCCTCAACAATTCCAAGGCATAACATTTGGCTCTCCAAGCTTGAGAATATGATATACTAATCTTGAACCGAGCATTCATGTCAGTCATAATTTCATGTCCCCGATATACCCTGCCATTCAAAAACATTAACTCAGCCAGAAAACCACCCAACACCTTTTTGTTTGCCTGTCTATGGTGAGGAAAAACTTGGGTTCTTGAACATGTATGTTTATCAATAAAAGTCCTAACTTGAAACATTTGCAATCTTTTATTCTCTTTGCAATCATACGCCACGTACAGTTTTTGTCAATCATACACCTTGTTTCGAAACGATCTTTGCTTGATTTGTTAACTTTTAGTTGATAGCCATCTTCCACACATTTCGTATATAAAGCTATCTTCAAGTCTTCCTTTGTATCAAAACAATCATCTTTCTTGATACGAATAACTTTTGTGTAACAATCAACTGCTTTCTTTATCAACTCTTCTTCCGGTATCTGAAGTAATTCTGGCATATTCCAGTTATACGCCCGTGGCATTTTCTTTTCTTCGGGGACTTTTTCTTCTTCTTTTTCTTCTTCAGGATTATATGAATTACAGAATGGATGTTCAACATGTTCATTCACAGTCGTAACTTCCTCCTCATTATCATCAACAATACATTCTTCGGCAACGACTGTTTCATCATCAAAATTCGGGTATTGACCAATATCAATATCATTACACGCATGGTCTGTTTCTTCTTCTGAAACATCATCAAATCCGTGTATTGACCAATATCAAAGTCCGGATATTGACCAAGACCAAATTTCGAATACTGACTAGTACTCACAATTTTTTCTGTTGGCTCATCATCATCTAACTGGTCAATACGAAAACCGGAATTTGGTGCTGAAAGTTGATTGGGATTTGGATTAGAGAAAGGTTGTGGGTTTTGAGAAAAACTTAGTTGATTACTACCCGCTACTGACCCAACAATACTACTTCTAGGTTCAACAACATACAATGTAACATCATCTTGTGAAACACTAATGTAAGCAATGAATCGTTCAACATCTTCATTGTCGGTTAACAAATAAACTTTACCATTTCTCTGATAAGATAGCCTAAATCCACTTAGGGGCTCTAAATTCAATTTAGTTGAAACACGTAGCATTAGAGTTTCATAAGTTAACTTTTGTAAAGACAATTTTAGTTGAAGATTCATGGGTAAAGGCATATATTGTAAAACACCATGAACATTATCCCATGACCCTCCAAAACACAAATCTATCCAAACATTATCAACATTAGATGATTTCATGGTTGTAAATTAATTTACTAAACAGACGAGCTGCGAAACTAAAACCTGTTGCCGGATTGGGAAGGATGTCGTTGGATATAGGAACGGATGTCGCCGGAGAGAGTGATAGATGGAGATGAAATGAGTTGCGATTTAGGGATTTAGTTTATGATTTCAGTGTTATATACCCAAAATTTCAGTGTTGTGATTTACAGATTCTCGTTGCGATTTACGGATTATCGTTGCGATTTACAGATTCTCGTTGCGATTTACGGATTATCGTTGCGATTTACAGATTCTCGTTGCGATTTACGGATTATCGTTGCGATTTACGGATACGCGTTGCGATATACGGATACGCATTGCGATTTACCCATACGCGTTGCGATTTACGGATACACGTTGCGATTTACGGATACGCGTTGCGATTTATGTGTTCGCGTTGCGATTTTAATATTCGCGTTGCGATTTTGGAAAATCGCAATGCGAATTTGTACTATCGCATTGCGATTTTCAAGAATCGCGTTGCGATTTTGGAAACTGATTTGCGATTCTGGGGATCGCGTTGCGATTTTTATTTCGCGTTGCGATTTTGTTGGTCATTTTGGCAAATCCAAAAAAAGTTGGTTAAAATCGTATATTATAACTTTTTTTTGGTCACTGAGGCGATTTTCTCTTTAAATAATTATATCAAAATTAATTATTATATTAAAAAATCAAACTTATAAATTAAAATTGTTAATGGAAAATTTTGAATAAAGTTTTGATATAAAGAATTTGGTGTAAATCCTATTTTTTTAATTAATCACTTGTATCTTATTTATTGACTAATTAATTTATATAAAGTATTATAGAGACGAGAACGACTAATCTCATTTGAGATTATATCTTATTACATAATGTGTTAGGATATAATATGATGTAACTCGGACATATTTGATTAGTTATCGCTAAAGACTTAAAGTTATTAGATATTTTTATTATCGCTAAAGACTTAAAGTTATTAGATATTTTTATTACATGTATACTACTACGGTATAAAAATTGTGTTGGATTAAGTCTTTAGATACATAAAATAGAGTAAAATTACATACCCTTTTCCTCCCAATATTTTTATCCAATAATAATAATTTAAATTCGTGTAAATTTAAATATTATTTAAATTAAAGTTTAATTTTTAGAATTTTAAATATAAATATTTAATAATTAATGTATCCATAGTACTAACTACCATGCTTGTCATGTCCCAACCTGTCACGTGGTTATTTAATTATTGTTGTGTGATTAATTAATTAATTTTTATTTGGATTCAGTTAAGCAAATATACTTTATTATAATTTCCAAAATGAAAAACACATAATTATGTTGTTAAGTAAATTGTTATGACTTTGTATTCGTTACTCGTTTTGAACGAACAAGGGACTTTGACTTTCAACATTAAGAAAGTACATTAAGAAAGTACGTGAGGTGAGCAAAATTCGATTTTACTCACAAAATCGATTTTTTTTATTTGACTCAAATTAACTTCGAGTTATAATTTCATAAACTCAACTTTGTTGGTAATGCTCAATCCCACATAGTATTGGAAATACTATTAGGAATGAGTATTTATAGTATAAAATTCCCACTTCCTTGTTGAGTGAAAGAGAACAAGGGGGACTCTCGCGCACCGCTGCCGTCGCCGTCCGTCTCGTCTCGGCTCGGCTCGTGGTCGTGGTCGTGGTCGTGGTAATACGTGTCTTTGACACGTCCGCGAATTTCTCTTTGAAAGAAACAAATGGAAAAATGTAAAAGATTTCAACAGATGTATCTGGACTGATTTCCAGCTTTGTACAGAGGAGACAAGTTGTTAATATCAGGAGTTATTTGATTTAATTTAATGGGTTACATTATATAATTTTGGGAGTTATAACAGCTGAACAATGATGCAATGAACCTGGATTATTTTTGCTCACTCTCAACATTCACAATTCACTCTCAAAGTGTTTTCTGCAATTATTCTTTATGTGCTTTCCGATAATAAGAGCAATACCACCGGCAGTCCACTCCGATTTCGGGTCTACAGAATTTGGAGCGACCGTGTTAACCTCGGGGGACGGTCCGCCTACTGCAGCGATTACACACATCGGGGTCGTTTCTAAGGCAGTGGTTATACCACGACACGGTTTACGAATCTGTTCCTTTTAATTACTGTTTATATTTTCAGTCAGTGCTAACAGTGTAGTTTTGCAGTTCATATATCCAACAATTTAGAAACGAATTCTATATACTGCAATCATGTCAACACCTTTGAGCAAACTGATACCCGATCTTTCCAAGCTCGATGCACTTGATGGAAAGAATTATAGAAGGTGGTCCCAAAGAATCCTGATATTCTTCGAGCAACTTGATCTTGACTACGTCCTGCTCAAGCCACCACCTACCATGTCGACAACCCCAGTTACCAGTAATGATGCTGATGCGGTCCCTAATGATGATGCCTTAGCAACTACCGCTGCTGCACTCGCTACCTACGAGAAGTACGAGAAAGACAAAAAAACGGTGCGAGGACATCTGCTCAGTCACATGTCAAATAAATTATTTGATATGTTCCTTAGAGAAATGAGTGCCAAGACAATATGGGATACTCTCGATAAAAAGTATGGTGCAGACGATGCTGGAATCAAGAAGTACGTTGTCGGCGAATGGCTCAAATTACAGATGACTGATGACAAGCCGATAATGGATCAAGTCCATGACTATGAGAACTTAGTCGCTGACATCATCGCCGAAGAGATACAAATGTGCGAGGTGCTGCAAGCCAATGTTCTCATTGAGAAGCTGCCCAAGTCCTGGTCCAACTACCGCAACTCTCTTAAGCATAAGAAGAGAGAAATTTCGCTTGAAGAGCTCATGGGCCATATGAAGATTGAAGAAGCCAACTGTTTAAAAGATAAGCTTACTAATTCTATGAGTAATTTATCTTTTAGATCTAACCTGGTTGAATCTAAATTTAAGAAGATTATGAAACGTGGGAATCAAGACAAGAAGAGGAAACCTCAGAAGGCTACCAACTTCAAAAAGTTAGGAAATGCCAAACCTGAAGGAAAGACGCTCAAGTGTTATGTCTGCGGTTTACCCGGCCACAAAGCTTACCAATGCCAACACTGCTCAGATCGCCAGAATGACAACAAGCCACAGATGCACGTTGTAGAAGAAGATGATGAGATCATTGTTGAGGTGGTCTCAAAAGTCAATCTAGTGGAAAACAGTTCAGAATGGGTTGTTGACACTAGCGCTTCAAAGCATTTCTGCACAAGGAATGAGTTTTTCACCGAATTCGAGGATGAGAACGAAGGTGAACGTGTGTACATGGGGAACTCTAGCAGCTCTGAAGTGCTAGGTAAAGGCAAGATTTTACTCAAGCTGACCTCTGGTAAAACTCTGGCTTTAAATAATATTCTGTATGTACCTGCCTTGCGTAGAAATTTGATAAGTGGTGGGCTTCTGAATAAGGCAAGCATTAATTTAGTTTTTAAGGCAGATAAACTTGTACTTTCCCGAAATGGTGATTATGTTGGGAAAGGGTTTTTAAGCAATGGTTTATTTGTCATAGAAACTCAATTTAATGAAAATAAAGCTACCACTTCTGCTTATATTGTTGAATCCATTTATATGTGGCATGCTAGATTAGGACACGTGAATATTCATGCTTTAAAGAAATTGATAAATATGAATGTTCTGCCTAAACTAGACACAAACTAGCTTTAACAAATGTGAAATTTGTGTAGAAGCTAAGCATACTAGACCTCACTTTAAGATTGTTTCTAATAGAAAGACTGAGATGTTAGAACTTATTCATACTGATCTAGCAGATTTTAGAAACACTGAAAGTAAAGAAGGAAAACACTACTACATAACTTTTGTAGATGATTATTCAAGATATACAAAAGTTTATCTCCTAAGGACTAAAGATGAAGCTGAAAACTTCTTTCTTATTTATAAGGCAGAATTTGAAAATCAGTTAGATAGGAGAATCAAACGGGTTAGATCTGATAGAGGTGGTGAATATGGATCTAATTTCTGAAAATATATTTGTGAAAAGAATGGCATAATTCATGAAACTTCAGCCCCCTATTTTCCTCAAACATAATGGTATAGCTGAAAGGAAAAATAGAACTTTAAAAGAGATGATGAATTATTTACTAATAAGTTCAGGGTTATCTGATAACATGTGGGGAGAAGCCATTCTATCGTCAACTCATATCTTGAACTGAGTTCCTCATAAGAAATTAGATTCTACCCCATATGAATTATGGAAAGGATACACTCCTAATTTACAATATCTGAAAGTGTGGGGGTGTCTGGCTAAAGTGGGTTTACCAGACTTTAAGAAGTCCACCATTGGACCTAAAACCGTTGATGCAGTGTTTATAGGGTATGCTACGAATAGTGCTGCATACAGATTCATACTTTTACAAGATTATTCTATTTGTGAGTCAAGAGATGATGTTTTCTTTGAAAATACCTTTCCTTTAAAGGAACCGAGATTAAATGTCGAAACACAAATAGAATATATTCCATCAACTTCTTATAGTAATCCTGCTAGGTCTTCTGAACAAATTGATTTTGAGCCTAGAAGAAGTAAAAGGCTAAGAGTTGAAACCTCTTTTGGACCAGACTTTATTACTTCCTTTATTTCTGAGATAAATGATTTAGACTCCATTTCAGATCCTATAGCTCAAATTTTTCTGTTAGATGAGGATCCTAAAACTTTTGAAGAAGCTATAAGATCTATCGATGCTAGTTTTTGGAAAAGCACTGTTAATGATGAACTAGAATCGATAATGTCTAATCATACTTGGGAATTAGTTGACTTGCCTAAGGGATTCAAACCAATCTCCAACAAATGGGTCTTCCGGAAGAAACTAAGGCCAGATGGTTCGATTCAGCGGTACAAGGCAAGGTTAGTCATCAAAGGGTTTACTCAAAGGTTTGGTTTAGACTAATTTGATACATACTCTCCCGTTACGAAAATCTCAACGATTCGTGCATTATTTGCGCTAGCCTCTATTCATAAGTTACATGTACATCAAATGGATGTTAAGATTGCTTTCTTGAATGGGGATCTAGATGAGGAGATTTACATGGAGCAGCCACTAGGATTTGAAGCACCTGGTATGGAAGGGAAAGTCTGTAGACTTAAAAAGTCACTTTATGGACTTATGCAGGCTCCTAAACTGTGGTATGAGAAATTCCATAAAACTATTCTTAGTTTTGGTTTTGTTGTGAATGGTTCAGATGCTTGTGTGTATTCGAAGATGTTTGACACTGAATGTGTCATCATAAGCCTGTATGTTGATGACATGTTGATTTTCAGTTCTAACATCGAGTCCATTAACAAAGTTAAGAGTTTCTTGTCCACTAAGTTTGAGATGACAGATTTGGGAGAAGTTGATGTAATCTTAGGAGTCAGAGTTACCAAAACTAAAAAGGGTTTTTCTTTAAGTCAAGCACATTATATAGAGAAAGTGCTAAAGAAATTTGACAGTTTTGATGTCGTCCCTTTTCGAACTCCTTATGACCCTAGCATACATCTTGTTAAGAATAAAGGAAGTAGTGTTTCCCAAACTGAATATGCTAAATTAATCGGAAGCTTAATGTTCTTAATGAACTATACTCGGCCTGATATTGCTTATGTTGTGAGTAGACTGAGTAGATATACTCATAATCCGAGTGGTGAACACTGGATTGCTCTTAAACGCTTACTGAAGTATCTTAAGGTACTTTGGATTGGAAACTTGAGTTTGTTGGTTTTCCTGCGGTACTAGAAGGATATTGTGATGCCAACTGGGTTTCTGATAATGATGAGGTAAGCTCTACGAGCGGGTATATTTTTACTTTGGGTGGAGCAACAATCTCGTGGAAATCATCAAAGCAGACTTGTATTGCTCGTTCTACCATGGAGTCAGAGTTTATAGCTCTTAACCTAGCTGGGTAAGAAGCCGAGTGGCTCAGAAGCTTGTTAGCAGATATTCCATTGTGGGGAAGATCGACTTCTCCGGTTTCATTATTGTGTGATTCACAAGCTGTGATATGTGTGGCTAAGAACCAAGCTTACAATGGTAAGAAAAGACACATTCGCATAAGACATGAATCTGTTAGACACTTAATAAAGAATGGAGTGCTCTCTTTAGAGTATGTGAAGTCGGAAAGGAACCTAGTAGATCCACTTACCAAAGGGTTAAGTCGGAAGCTGGTCCTAGATTCGTCGAGGGGGATGGGTCTAAAGCTCATTAGTTGAGGAATTCATGGTGGATACCCAACTTAGTTATCTAAGTTCCATGTGGTCAAACGAAACCATAGAAAGACTCATAGTGCACATTCTTACTGCCTATCCCTATGACGAATAATGTGCATGCCTAGGATGAGCTTAAGTGCTCTTAATAAATTCATAGCCCAGGCTTTGGGTGGTCTTAGTGAGAAAGACTTGATGAATTTACCGATTTTGACTGAATATCTATTCTTAATAAGTTCATAACCCAGAGTGAGTGGGTAGGAAATGATGAACTTACCGACAGAAAGGTTGAGTTTGTTAAACTCTTAATAAATTCAAATCCAAGTATTTGGATGGTTCTAGTGAGAAGGACTTATTGAATTTACCGATAAATGAGGTTGAATATTTATTCTTAATGACTTCTTAGCTCAGAGTTTGGGTGGTTCATTTATAATGAACTTAAAGAAAGTCACCATACCATTTGTGAGGTTGAGCTATTATAAAAGCTCTTAATTATTTCATATCCCTTTTAAGGGTGGTTTATGTTGAGATAAACTTGATGAAATAATCTATGTAAGTGAGAAGGGTTAGTCGCCTTCTATGAAAATTGTTGGGCCATTTTTCTACCACACTTACTAGAATCCTGAGGTAAGATGACCAAATATATACTTTTGTATATATATATATCTTACACATCGAGGACTCATGTGGATGAAGGGGTTAATTGTGTGTTATGAGTTTACCCCCATCTTAGAAAGTTCCAGACTAGTTTCACTTATCTAAGAGAAGGATTGTAACATCCCAAACTATGGGTTAGTGACTAAATGGTAAAGTTTCAGAAATTTGGTGATTAAAGTAGAAGAATGGATTAGTTTAATGATTTATCTGGAAATAAATCCTAAAAGTTGTTAGTAATTATCAAATGAAGTAGAGGGCAAAATGGTCATTTGACTAATAAATGAATTAAAAATAGATATGATAAGGATATATATGTTAGAGGGGATAAGGATGAAGAGATATTCTCTTCATCATCTTCTTCTTCTTCTTCATGTACAAGAGAGAGAAGAGCCAAGCTTGCAAATGTAAGATTCCTTGTTAGCTGATTATTTGTTAATTTTAAGAGTGGGTTTTGATCATTAGGTAATACTTAAGCTTATGGAAAACTTAAGTTGTTCTAAAATCAAAAGATAAAGAAGTTATGAAAGATTAAAGAAAATGAGTTTTTAAAGGAAATTCTGGAAAAGAGTTAGTAAGTGAATTTTGATAAGGAATTTGACTTGTCATCAATCTAATTAAGGAATATGGAGTGTTAGAATTAGATTTAAAACAAGTTAAAACTCTGGTATGATTCTTGAAGTTAATAAAGATGAGAGAATATTAAGGTTTAAGATGAAATAAATGAGTATATATTGGTTTAAGTATGTGTACTAGAGTTAAGAAGGAAAAAGGGGATGAAACATGAATGATTTAATCCAAAATGAATGAATTTTCGGGTTTAAAAAGAGGTTCTGGGCAGAGTGCATCGATGCACATTCATAGACATGTGCATCGATGCACCAAGGTTAAAACCCAGAAATCATTTGAAGGTGTATCGATGCACAGGAAGTGCATCGATGCACTCTTTTAAAATAAATACATCGAATGCAATTCGTGCATCGATGCATAAGTAGTGCATCGATGCATCCCAGTAATAATACAACATTGAATGTATTTTATGCACCGATGCATCAGTAGTGCATCGATGCATACCTTCATTAAAATATGAAATTGCCTTTTTTCTTAGTCTAAAGAGTGAACCATTAGAGTATATTAGTTATAATACTAATATAGATCTATGTATGATGATGTAGATATAGAACGTGATCCCGTTCCGGATCAATTGAAGGATTATAATCGAATCAAAGCAAAGCTAAGGTGAGTGCAATTTAATTTGTACTTATATTATTGAATAAACATTTGGCTTGTGATGAGCCAGTGATGGAGTTACTATGGTAAGAAGTAACTCCTAAAATGTTATTTGATTGGTGATCAATGTTATGATTTGTGTAATTATGAGATATATAAGTTATATGGAAAGTATATGTGAAATAAGATATGAGCTTATATGAATATGTGATATGAATAAAGCTATAAGAAATGATTTATGTGAATACATGCATTTGATGCGTGTTATATGATATTAGATATATGTTTACATATACATATGGTATGTGACTGAAGAGAATGAACATGTGATTATAAGATCAATGATTACACTACATTTGGTACGTGACTGAAAGAAAAGATATATGTTCATAAGAGAAAGGATATGAATAAGTAAATTGAACTGTTATGAATGTTAATGCCCATGTTATGTGATAAGAGAGCTAGTGGTATAGTTTATGCCAAGGGGCGAGGGTTTACCTATGTTCTTCGGGACATATGGACTGTTTACCTATGTTCTTCGGGACATATGGACTGTTTACCTATGTTCTTCGGGACATATGGACTGTTTACTTAGGTTCTTCAGGATCTATGGACTGGTACTTCAGGACGAATACTGAACTAAGGTTCGGTGCCCCATGAGGGAATTGATACGAGCTGTGGTGACAGCATTAGTGCACAACCTCAATGTACTCACATACCTTAAGTTCTCAAATGTATACATGGGCTAATGCAAGGGCTTTAAAGATAATAAATAACTTGTTATGATACTATATATGCTTTGTTGTGAAATGACATGGATACTCGATGGTGAGTATAGAAAGGTTCAATATATTCTTACATGATAGAAAGAAATTAGTAATAATGATATGAGTACTGATAAGTATATTAATGATATATGTATAAGTATGCATTATGTTATATGAAATGGTTTGTGGTTTTATTATATGTTTATATGCCTCACTAAGTCAACGACTTAGCGTGTAAGTGATTACACGTAGGTATGGAGAGGAGTAAAGAGCGATGTGGAGTAAGACAGGTCAGTTCTCCTTACTCAATGTCAGATCAGAAAAGAGGTGATTAATATGTGCTTTAATAAATAACTTGTTATGATACTATATATATGCTTTGTTGTGAAATGACATGGATACTCGATGGTGAGTATAGAAAGGTTCAATATATGCTTACATGATAGAAAGAAATTAGTAATAATGATATGAGTACTGATAAGTATATTAATGATATATGTATAAGTATGCATTATGTTATATGAAATGGTTTGTGGTTTTATTATATGTTTTATATGCCTCACTAAGTCAACGACTTAGCGTGTAAGTGATTTACACGTAGGTATGGAGAGGAGTAAAGAGCGATGTGGAGTAAGACAGGTCAGTTCTCCTTACTCAATGTCAGATAAAAAAAGAGGTGATTAATATGTACTTTAATAAATAAAGTTCTAGTTGGCATGTATTCAAAAGAATCTATTGTATAAACTCTGAATAGTTTTGTAAACATTTTGAATAAGTTGAATGTTATAAAAGTTTTTAAATTACTCAATATTTTATACGAATAAATGTTTGAAAAGTCAATGTGACACTTCGGACTCGTATCCGGGTAGGATACGGGTTTGGGGTGTTACAAGGATTGCTCATCATCACTATGTACTAGCTCCAGATACGTTCACTAGTTCTTAAGCAACTAATCTCGCTATTGCTCTTCAGGAAAGTTTGTTTTCGAGTTTCAAAAGAATTCTTTCGCATTAGTGGGGGAATGTTGGTAATGCTCAATCCCACATAGTATTGGAAACACTATTGGGAATGAGTATTTATAGTATGTAATTCCCACTTCCTTGTTGAGTGAAAAAGAACAAGGGGGACTCTCGCGCACCGCTGCTGCCGTCGTCGCCGTCTGTCTCGTCTCAGCTCGGCTCGGCACGGCACGACTCTGCTCGGTACATGGTCGTGGTAATACGTGTCTTCGACACGTCCGCGTGGATAATATCTTTTTAGAGAAAATTCTTGAGGAATTTCTCTTTGAAAGAAACAAATGAAAAAATGTGAAAGATTTCAACTGATGTTTATAGGCTGCTGAAGACTGTTTAATTTCAAATGATAACAGCTGGTTTATGAGAGTTATCATAAATTAAACAGCTTTTCCTAAATTAAATCAGAATTGTTAAGATGTATCTAGACTGATTTCCAGCTTTGTACAGAGGAGACAAGATGTTAATATCAGGAGTTACAGGAGTTATTTGATTTAATTCCATGGGTTACATGATATAATTTCGGGAGTTATAACAGTTGAACAATGATGCAATGAACCTGGACTATTTTTGAGTCAAGTTCATCTAGACGTTTCAGCTGTTACAAAAGAAGAGATTTAATCCTAAAATTTTATGGACGATTTTAACCCTATTTCTAGCCTATAAATAGAGGGTTATATTCAGCTTCTCAACTCACTCTCAACATTCACAATTCACTCTCAAAGTGTTTTCTGCAATTATTCTTTCTGTGCTTTCCGATAAAAAAAATAATACCACCGACAGTCCACTCCGATTTCGGGTATACGAAATTCGGAGCGACCGTGTTAACCTCGGGGGACGGTCCGCATACTGCATCGATTACACACATCGGGGCGAATTCGTTTCTAAGGCAGTGGTTATACCACGACACGGTTTACGAATCTGTTCCTTTTAATTACTGTTTATATTTCCAGTCAGTGCTAACGATGTAGTTTTGCAGTTCATATATCCAACAAACTTGACTAAAAAAATTCAAGTTCAAATCGAGTTGTAAAGTACAACTCGAATAACTCAAAAATTTTAGTAATTAGTAGATTGATTTTCAAGTTTAAGTCGAAATTTGAATCTAGTTCACCGACTTTGTATGGTATATGTAAACAATTAAATCGAATAACTCAAAAAACAAGAATTAGATATATATATATAATATATATATATATATAATATATATGATTATAAAATACCATTTAAATTGAAATCGAATAATGTTATAATATTATAAATATTAACAATTAAATTTAAATAGAAACTCAAAATTTGATCCGACTCTATTCGAAAAAATTTCAAGTCAACTTCGAGTTATAAAATAAGATTCGTCAACTCGAATAACTCAAAATTTTTTAACTCGACTTGATTAAACGCTCAACCTGAGAAACACATAGTAGTCGGGATTCAATTATTCTATTATTTTTAAGTTTATATTTTTATATTAAATTACAAAATATAAAATTTTAAATAAGTAAAAAATAATTTATTTATGTTGCATGCATACCAGATTCAACGTTCAGTCTCAACTATGGTTCGTATACATTTTTATTCCTAAATTTAATTTTAAGGTTGAATTTATTATTTGATTTTTATTCAATCAAGTATATAAAATTAATTTATTGGTTTAAATAAGTACTGGTCATAATTTTTTGGGTTAAATTTAGTATTTAGATTTCTTATGTATAATTAGTATACAAACTTAATTTACTAATTTAAATTAGATTATTGTATAAATTACATAAATGATCACTTAATTATAGAAAACTTTTAATACGATTATCGATTTTTTAATTTCATTAATTATATTATTTAACTATTAAAATGATCACAGTGAAACTACTTAACATTAACATTTTAATGAGTAATTGACGTGATAATTAATAAATTGATATGAGGTTAAATTACATCATTTCTCATTGAACTATATTATTTCTCTTATTTTTCTCACTCAACTTTTAATTTTTTCTATTTTGCTCACTGAACTTTACAAATTAAATAATTTTGCTCACTCTACCGTTAACTCTCTAATGTTTTGATGATGTGTTGTTTTTTAATTATTTTTTAATATAAAATAATTGAGAAAATAACAAAAAAACTAGAAGGTGGTTGGATGCCACTACCGACCACCGTCGACCGACGAAGATGGTGGCAGTTCGGTATCAAATTTCATGGGTGGCTTCGCCTTGACATCGTGATTTCGAATTCAACCTCAATTTTGTCAAAACTTGCTTCGAAGTTCATGAATTTGAGATTGAAAGTGAGGGAGCCGAAATGTTTTAGTCGAGATTTTTGAGTTTTGGAACATTTTTCGATGAAACAACCACCATATTCAGACTCAGGGGATCGAAATGAATCGGCCCATGAAATTTGGGACCGAACGACCACCATCAACGACAATAGACGGTGGACGAAGTGAAAAATGGCGTGGTGGCCGGCGGAGAGAAAATGAAGAAGAAAAGGAAAAATGGTAAATTACACAATTCCTCACTGAACTTTACTCTCTCTCTTATTTTACTCATCGAACTTTCAATATAGGATTAGAAACGACGTCGCTTTGGTGTATATTTGAGTTTTTCAAAACGAATTCGTTATGATGATTGTGCCATGTCATAACACTGTTAAATAGTTAACGACATAGTGAGCAAATTGATTTAATATGTAAAGTTCAGTGAGCAAAATAGAAAAATTAAAAGTAAGGTGAGGAAAATAGGAGAGAGAGTATAGTTCAGTGAGAAACAATGTAATTTACCCTTGATATATTATACATTTGGTACTTACACATTGATAATAAAATTGTTATAATTTGATATAATTATATTTGACGAAAGATCAAATGTATAATTATATTATTTTTTTAATTATTACGTCAATTTTTATATCAAATAGTTACTATGAGTAAATTGATTAATATCCTCTAAATAATTTTTTTTGTTTAAATTGGTTTTTCTTAGATGCTCAAGAATTAACGTTAATTACACAATTCGCTAAAATTGTTTTTGCTTATTGCAGAACTACCCCCAATTCTCGACTAGTTGATGAGATTTCTGTTAATTTCTTAAGATTTGAGTAGGGAAGGCAATGGGTAGGGTTAATATGAAAAATATGTATCCTCTAATCGAATTCGATTAGATCTAAAAATTTTATATCCTACATCCCACCCGATAAAAATTAATAATTTAATTAAAAAATAAAATTTTAAAAAATTACATTATTATTTTCAGGTGAGGATTTTTCCACCATTCAATCCATCCCGACCCGACTTGAAACTTTTTTTTAAAAAATCCGACCGGGTTGGAATACATCGGATGCGGATGAAATTGCCCCGGGATCTGAGCCATGGATTAATGAATGGTTTAAATT